>NC_057800.1:327581110-327712209 GCF_018294505.1 Triticum aestivum
TTTTTTCATCTAAACGACAATGTTGAAGTCTTCTAACATGCATGAAACTAGTATAGATGGAAATATTTAATTTTTCTAATCAATTGTCATATATAAATCTTTGCATTAGGAGCTACAGATTAAATTCTATGAATTTTTGAAGTTTGTGATATTTCTTGGAATTTCAAAATAGGAATAAACCCAGAAAATACTTATTGTGTCAACATGACGTCGGTGTGACGTCGCCAGGTCAAAGGAGGCTGGTGCAAGTCAAACCTGACCAGTGGGGTCCACTGGTCAGTGACACAGTGCTGGTTAGTCTCGCTGACAGGTGAGGTCGAGTCAACAGCCACGTCAGCAAGTCAGCACTAACGTGTGGGGTCGGTCAATGTGTGATGTGGCCAGGTCAAATTGACCAGTGGGGCCTGTTGTGCTAGTGAGATAGTCCTGGATTAGGGGGTCTCCGGACAGCCGGACTATATCCTTTGGCCGGACTGTTGGACTATGAAGATACAAGTTTGAAGACTTCTTCCCGTGTCCGGATGGGACTCTACTTGGCGTGGAAGGCAAGCTAGGCAATACGGATATGTATATCTCCTCCTTTGTAACCGACCTTGTGTATCCCTAGCCCCCTCCGGTGTCTATATAAACCGGAGGGTTTTAGTCCGAAGGACAACATACGATCATACCATAGGCTAGCTTGTAGGGTTTAGCCTCTTTGATCTCATGGTAGATCAACTCTTGTACTACCCATATTATCAAGAACAATCAAGCAGGACATAGGGTATTACCTCCATCAAGAGGGCCTGAGCCTGGGTAAACATCGTGTCCCCTGCCTCATGTTACCATCCGCCTTAGATGCATAGTTCGGGACCCCCTACCCGAGATCCACCGGTTTTGACACCGACATTGGTGCTTTCATTGAGAGTTCCACTGTGTCGTCACCGTAAGGCTTGATGTCTCCTTTGATCATCGCTAGCGATGCGGTCCAGGGTGAGGGTTTCCTCCCTGGACAGATCTTCGTATTCGGCGGCTTCGCACTGCGGGACAATTCACTTGGCCATCTGGATCAAATCGAAAGCTACGCCCCTGGCCATCAGGTCAGATTTGAATACTTGAACTACACGGCCAACATCCGCGGAGACTTGATATTCGACGGATTCGAGCCCATGCCAGACGCGCCGCACAGTCACAACGAGCATGACATAACTCTGTCGTCAGACAGTGTATGGGAGATCGCATCCGCAACTACTTCGGCCGTTAGCCCGGAGCAAATCGCGCTATCCGAGAGAGGAGGGATAGACCCCGCCATGGAGGCCGCACTCTCATTGGCGATAGAGCCAAATACTGACTTCACCCCTTACGAGAGCCTTGTCACCGAACCACTGGATTCATCTCCAGCCACGGACTACGAGCCGCTCACATCCGTGCCCGTCGAATCCGACTTGGCGCCGATCATGGAGTTTACCTCCGCGGATATCTTTCAGCACTCACCTTTCGGAGATGTGCTAAATTCATTAAGGTCTCTCTCCCTGCCAGGAGAACCTTGGCCGAACTATGTCCGGCTAAAATGGGATGCGGACGACGAAGAAATTCCCTGCCCACCCACCACCCACTTAGTAGCCACTGTCGACGACTTAACCGACATGCTCGACTTCGACTCTGAAGACTTTTACGGTATGGACGACGAAGCCGGAGATAAATAGGAACCACCGCCCCAGGGCGCTGGACCGCCACCTCATCATATGATATATACATGGTGGACACCCTCAAAGAAGGCAATGGCGATGAGACAGCAGAGGATGACCCCTCCAAGAAGCAACCCAAGCGCCGACGTCAGCGGCGCCGCTCAAAGTCCCGCGAGAGCAAGAGCGGTGATACCAGCACAGGAGATAATAACACTCCGGATAGCGCCAAAGACAACAACAATCCCCTCCAACACGATGTATAGATAGAGGACTAAAAAGCTAGCCCTCCAGAGCAGACAGCAGATGGAGAACCGGAGGAGGACAATTACATGCCTCCCTTCGAAGACGAAGCGAGCCTCGGTGACGACGAGTTTATCGTGCCTGAGGACCCCGTCGAGAAAGAGCGCTTGAAGCGCCGGCTTATGGCCACGGCAAATAGCCTTAAGAAAAAACAGCAACAGCTTCAAGCTGATCAAGACTTGCTAGCGGACAGGTGGACCGAAGTCCTTGCGGCCGAGGAGCATGAACTTGAGCACCCGTCCAAGAGTTACCCAAAACGCAGGTTGCTACCTCACCTCGAGGAGGAAGAATTGAAACCTCATTCACCAGTGTATGATGCGGCTGACCGGCCACTAAGCAACCGAGCCAGAGAGGCGTTTCAGCCTAAAGTTCAACCCGCACCCCGTCGCCACTCAGTCAAAAATACTAAGGCCTGGGGCAACACAGAGGACCTGCGAGACATATTGGACAGTAAGACAAAAATTGCAAGGTCAATATATGGGACACGGGAACGTGCACCCACGCTGGACGATGATCGTCGCGCCGGATATACCAGGAGTAAATCTGGCCGGGCCGAATACAGCAGACAAGACTCATACGAACAACGTCAGGATATAACCCGGCACAGAGGTGCCGCACACACCCTATGCTTCAATGATGAAGTTATGAATCATGAATTCCCGGAGGGTTTCAAACCCGTAAATATCAAATCATACGATGGCACAACAGATCCCGCTGTATGGATTGAGGATTTCCTCCTTCACATCCACATGGCTGACGGTGACGATCTACATGCCATCAAGTACCTCCCACTAAAACTCAAAGGACCAGCTCGGCATTGGCTGAATAGCTTGCCAGCAGATTCCGTCGGCAGTTGGGAGGATCTGGAAGGCGCATTTCTTGACAACTTCCAGGGAACTTATGTGCGGCCACCGGATGCTGATGACTTGAGCCACATAACCCAGCAGCCAGGGGAATCGGCCAGACAATTCTGGACATGGTTCCTGACTAAGAAAAATCAAATTGTAGACTGTCCGGATGCAGAGGCCCTAGCGGCATTCAAGCATAACATCCGCGACGAATGGCTCGCCCGCCACCTCGGCTAGGAGAAGCCAAAATCTATGGCAGCCCTCACAACACTCATGACCCGCTTTTGCGTGGGCGAGGACAGCTGGCTGGCTTGCAGCAACAACACATCAAAGAATCCGGGTACCTCGGATACCAAAGATGTTAATGGTAGGCAGCGTCGTAATAGACCAAAGCGCCGCAATAACGGCGATAACACCGAAGATACGGCAATCAATGCTGGATTCAGAGGCTCTAGATCCGGCCAGCGGAAAAAGACATTCGAAAGAAATACTACAGCTCCGTCCAGTCTGGATCACAAACTGGATCGATCGTGTCAAATCCACGGCACTCCCGACAAGCCAGCCAATCACACCCATAGAGAATGTTTGGTCTTCAAGCAGGCCGGTAAGCTAAATGCCGAACTCAAAGGGAAAGAGACACCAAGCGAAGACGAGGATGAACCTCGCCAGCAAAGCGCAGGAGGACAGAAAAAGTTCCCACCAGAGGTTAAAACCGTAAACTTGATCCATGTGATAAAGAGGAGAAGCAATCATGCACTCCGATGCACACGAGCCATAGAGCCCGTCACCCCTAGGTTCAACCCCTGGTTGGCCTGCCCGATCACTTTTGATCATAGGGATCACGATACAAATATCCGGCGCGAAGGACTCGCGGCCTTTGTGTTAGACCCAATCATAAATGGGTACCATTTCACACGAGTCCTCATGGATGGCGGCAGTAATCTAAATCTGATATATCAAGACACAATCCGCAAAATGGGGATAGACCCGACACAAATAATCCACCATAATACTACCTTCAAGGGAGTAATACCAGGCCAAGAGGCCCGCTGTACGGGATCTCTACTACAAGAGGTGGTATTCGGTTCTCCCGCTAACTTCCGAAGCAAAACGTTAACTTTTCACATCGCTCCATTCCAAAGTGATTATCAAGCACTACTCGGAAGGGCGGCTTTCACTCGTTTTAATGCAATACCGCATTATGCTTTTCTCAAGCTCAAGATGCCCGGTCCATGTGGCATCATCACAGTTAGCATAAATACCGAACATTTTTTACGTACGGAAGAAGATGCGGCGGCTCTAACAGCCGTGAACTAGACGGCCTCACCAACTAGAAAAAATGGCAGGTCGTCAAGACCACGGACACGGTTAGACGAGTCCGGCGATCCATCACATATACATGAGATGGGTTTGATGATCAAACTCTCATAAACGGTACCAGGGGCTCCCCGCGTGTAATCAGGGACAGCCCGGGTCAACTTGACTTCTCCTCAATTTTGATAGTTCATTGATAATAACCAGTTCTTCCTTTTTTGGCAAGGCAACTTTCACCTAAGTTCTTTCCTTTTATAGATGATAATTGTGCCACACCCGTCCAGGACACGACACAACGTTGACACAAGCGCAGACGTGCAGCAGGGACCCTCCCAAAGGTTTCTTTTTAGATTAAGACCCTGTGTAAACCTTTTTTTACTATCTCTTGTTGCTCATATCCTCCGGATACTCTGCACAACCGAGAAGGATGCTGGCGTTATTGGCATGTGGCCACGCCAGGATTTTTCACGTACCTGGACACATGGGGTTTCTTATTAAGGGCATTGTTTAGCCCGGTATATGTTATAAAGACCAAACACCTTAGGGAGTGTTCGGCGTCGCGCGTTTGGCCCTATATGCATCAGCTCCGAATCATGTCTTTGGTCAAATGTTGGGTTTGCCTGGCTCCCACATTTTGGTACCTTATGTTCCATTATATCCGCTAAGGTAGCACTAGGAGAACTACTGCGATTGTGCCCTGGTTCATCCGGATGAGCACCTCAGTATAGAAAGCCGAAAACTGACTGTCATGGTATAGCGAGAGACTGTTCAACCACTCGATGACTCATCGGAATCTTGGGGATTCCTCCGCATTAACGAAGGGCTGTTTCCCGGTCATGTATGTACGCGCCCCGTATTCGGACGAGCGCAGAAGTACCAGGGGCTATATAGTAGCCCCACTGTCAAACTCCTACGGCTAAGTGAAAGTGTTAAAGCAATATAGTCTGATTGCCTCGTTCGCTGCGCTATCACCTCCTTAACAGACCAAGACGTTGGATCAAGTGTTGATATTGATTTTTTTGCGAACACCCCCGCATTATATGCGTGGGGGCGGAAGCTGACGACTGCAAACTTTCAGGTTATATACATATATACATAAACAGCCGCACAGGAGGCATCATAGTACTTTCGGGAAAAAGTATAAATACAGTATTGATAATTCAATAAAACATTGTTTTTACAATGGGAATACATGTCTCTAGAACATAATATTCTTCGAGCACTGAGCCTCTATCGAACGAACGCCTTCAAGAACTTCTTCAAAGTAGTGCTCGGCAGCCACTCGGCCTATGGCCGAACCCTGTGTCGCAACAGTGCTAGCCTCCATCTCCGCCCAGTATGTCTTGACACGGGCAAAGGCCATCCGTGCACCCTCTATGCACGTCGACCTCTTTACATCATCGATGCATGGCATAGCACCAAGGAATCGTTGCACTAAACTAAAGTAGCTATTCGGCCTTGGCCCTCCCGGCCACAGGTGATCCACAACGGACCTCATGGCAAGTCCGGACAACCTATGGAGCTCGGCCCACTCGGCCAATCGCTCATTCAACAGCAGCGGACGGACTGGAGCGTGAAACTGTGACCAGAACAGCTTTTCTACTTCAGGACCTTTCTGATCCTTGAAGTACTCGGCCGCATCAGCAGCACTTGCAGCCAGATCCATGTAGGCGTCCGCAGAACTCCATAGCCGGTCCAGAGGAGCATACTTCGGATCTCCGAACTTAGTCCGCAACAAGAAGGGCTTCCTAGACACAATATCTGCAGCTTGATTCAGCTCCTCCTTCGTCGCTCTAATTTTGGAGCGAGCTTCCTTGGCAGCCACCAAGGCCTTCTCCAGGTCCGTCGCCTTCGCCCGGTTTTCTTCTTCAAGAAGCTGGTAACGGTCAGCGGCATCTTTTAACTCTATAGCCATCTTGGCTATTTTTTCCTTGCTCTCGCAATGCAGGGCATGTTCGGCCCTTAACTCTTCGGCCGCCATTAGAGCGGCCGCATTGCTACTCCTTGCTTCCTCCTTGGCTCGGGCAAGCTCCGCCCGAAGGGTCTCCACGGTGGTAGCTCCATCTGCAGTCACGCAACATATTAAAGATACTAGCATCATGCTACTCTTATTATGTGACAATAACCAGAGAAATCACTCACCCTGTGCCTCGTCAAGCCACTTGTTAACGAGCACGATGTCGGCGTCTACCGCATCAAGTTGCCGCTTTAGCTCGGCAAACCCATCGGTCCGGCTAGCCACCGGAGCTTCAGCCACCTGCACATAAAGGTGGTCTCGTTATTACCTGGGACTATGATCCTCTGTTTGCCGCCGTTTTCGATGACAACCAGAGTCTCAGGGGCTACTATCTGCATAGGGCACACCTAACGTATGTGGTACTATCAAAAACATACGCTATTTCACGTACCTCAAAGCCTTTTAGCAGACTCAAAGGCTTCATGCAAACCGCTTTCAGCGGATGAAATCCTTTCAATTACCGTACACATTAGTGTACGATGCGTTCCGAGACGGCCGCTTTCCCCAGAAGATCCTTCAGCGCGTCCGACCGCACACTATACGGACCTTTGTTGTCGCTCTCTTTAAGAGCCAGATACTGGGAATCCCGGTTAGCCAAAGGGGTATCCTCCGGCCATAGTGGATCCGGATATACCCTTCGCGACGACACTTCAAGGTCGCCAGCTTCGTGAGGCGGGGTGTCGGGGGGAGGCGTTCGCTCTCCACCATCTCCGGAAGAAGATCCCCCGAAGACAAACTCTGTCGAGACGGGCTACGATTCGGACTACAATTTATAAGCACTGGTTATTGTCTTCGGAAGTAAGGTACGATATTTCCACTATTAAAGTACTTTTCGATTACATACAGCTCGGTAGAGGGCTGAACTCTGCGCGGACACTGTGTGGCAAGAATACCCTCCGAGGCAAGACCCTCTGATGAAGATTTCTTCTCCCGTTTGGAATCCTTAGTTTCCGGATCTTCAGAAGTAGTCCTCTTCCTTTCCCGAGGAGAGAGAATGTCAGATTCTTCCCTTTGATTGTCCTCCCTCACGGAGGTGCTTACCCCCCCGGCTGGAATGAGTAGCGAGTGAGGCCCACTTTCGCCCTCTTTATTCCCCCCATCATCTTCCTTCGAGGGCGCTGGATAAGGCGCCGGCTCGAGCATCTTGTCCAATACCGGATTGTCCAAGCCCTCAGGAAGGAGGGCCGAACACCTGATCATCATCGCCTTTGTTATCTAGTGCTGGTCAAAGAGCGGCTCTTTAGAATGATGCCATGATAAATAAAAGGACAGCAGGTTCGGCATGGGATTACTTACTTGGACAGCAGGGCGGTTCCAGCTCAGGCCCATGTCCTCGATGGTGTCCGGACACTCTATTTGGGGTCCGAAGAACGATTTGTACATCCCTTCGTGCGTCATGCTGAGGAAATGCTGAATAACTCGTTGTCCTTCCGGGTTGAATTCCCACATGCGGAGGGGCCGGCGTTTCCAAGGTTGGACTCAACAAACTAGCATAACTTGCATTACCATAACCAAACTGAAATCTCCCTCGAAGAGATCTCGGATACGGCTCTGCAGTATTGGCACGTCCTTGGCTGGACCCCAGCTCAGCCCCCTGCTGATCCATGACATTAGTTGTGGTGGGGGGCCCGAGCGAAAGGTGGGGGCAGCTACCACTTGGCACTTCGGGGAGCTATGATGTAAAACCACTCCCTTTGCCATAATCCAGACACCTCTGGGAAGGAACCCTCTGGCCATGGAGCGTCAGCGATTTTGCTTATTAAAGCACCTCCGCACGCTGCATGCTGCCCCTCGATCATCTTCGGCTTCACATCGAAGGTCTTGAGCCACAGGCTGAAGTGAGGGGTATGCGGAGGAAGGCCTCACACACAACAATAAATGACGACATGTGAAGAAGGGAATCCGGGGCCAGATCGTGAAAATCCAGCCCGTAATAGAACATAAGACCCCAAACAAAGGGATCCAGAGCGAGGCCTAGTCCTCGGGGGAAGTGGGAGACGAACACAATGCTCTTGTTGGGTTTGGGAGTAGGGACGACCTGCCCTCGGGCGGGCAGCCTATGCGAAATTTCGGCGGTCAGATATCTGGCCTCCCTCAACTTCTTGATGTCCTCCTCTGTGACGGAGGAAGGCATCCATCGACCTTGAAGGTTGGATCCGGACATAGTTGAAGGTCTGAAGCACCTTACCTAAGCTTTGGGTGTTAGAACTCGAGGCGGGGGAAGGATTCGATTGAGCACAGGTGGGAAAAAAGAAAAAGCCTCGTCCCCTTTATAAAGAGCGTGAATATCAGGCGTCCTCCTCATGGCCGTTTGGGACTTGCCTAAGATCTAGGAGTCATACCAATAGGCACGGTTGGGTTACCCATGTTTGTATTGATGAGAATCTTGTGATAAGTGGGACATGATCTCTGCTTTGACAAGACGTGTTAAGAAAACCGCCTCGCATTATGTGCGGAGCTGGTTGAGAGAAACGGTTCGAATGATGACCGGCTCATGGCATGATGTCATGCTGTCAAAACGTGTCAGCAGATTAGATTTGTGGAAATATTATTCTCTCTATAGTGGTATGTGGAACTTATTTTGCAGGGTCGGACACTGTCCTTGTATTCAAACTCTTCCATGGTGTATTCAGAGGAGGAACCCGCCTTGCAATGCCGAAGACAACACTGCGCGCCGGACTCATCGTCATTGAAGCCTGGTTCAGGGGCTACTGAGGGAGTCCTGGATTAGGGGGTCTCCGGACAGCCAGACTATATCCTTTGGCCGGACTGTTGGACTATGAAGATACAAGTTTGAAGACTTCGTCCCATGTCCGGATGGGACTCTACTTAGCATGGAAGGCAAGCTAGGCAATACGGATATGTATATCTCCTCCTTTGTAACCGACCTTGTGTAACCCTAGCCCCCTCCGGTGTCTATATAAACAGGAGGGTTTTAGTCCGAAGGACAACATACAATCATACCATAGGCTAGCTTCTAGGGTTTAGCCTCTTTGATCTCGTGGTAGATCAACTCTTGTACTACTCATATTATCAAGAACAATCAAGCAGGATGTAGTGTATTACCTCAATAAAGAGGGCCCGAACCTGGGTAAACATCGTGTCCCCTGCCTCCTGTTACCATCCGCCTTAGACGCACAGTCCAGGACCCCCTACCCGAGATCCGCCGATTTTGACACCGACAGTTAGTTTAATCTAAATAGAAATAAAACCCAGGTTAATTAGGGCTTGGGCCCCAGGTGTCAGTGAGCTAGGGGGTTAGTTATTGTATCATTAGCATTAAGCACCCAGGGATTAGGCCAGCGGCTAATCGTCGGCGAGGCCAGAGGTGACGCTGGTGCTCGGGATTGCGCTACGAGGCACGGTTCGAGCCGTGGCTGGGCGCGTTGGAATGCCCTTCCCGGTGCACGTCGAATGCTGGTGGTGGCCGGGCCTGTGGTGGCCGGAGTAGACGATGGCGAGCTCGGAAGCGACGGACAGTGTTCGGGTGTGCACGGAAACGCGGCTGCGGTGGCCTAGGCGATGCATGCGTGGGACCTAAACCGTCTACGCGATGCGGTGAGCAGGATGGACGTGCGCCCGGGACCAAATGGTCACTGGAGCATCATCGACGGCAAGCACGGGCGGCGGCTGGTTTCGGTCGTCGGCGAAGCAGCAGCTGCGGCATGCAACCGAGAAAACGAAGAGGGGGAGAAGGAGCAGTAGCTCATAGCGGTTGCAGCAGGTGTCAAAGCGGGCTCGGGGAAGGCCGGAGCTGAGCGAGGCAGCAAGGCGGATCTCCGGCGGCCGAGGAGGGGAAAAGTGTTGGGGGTGGCGCTTCGGGGCCCTTCCGGTCGCGTGGCTCGGTGAGGAGGTAGGGAACGAGGTGGCGGAGCTCGGGGATAGCTCAGGGCGGCTCGGGGAACACGGTGGACGCGGTGACTGTGAGCGGCAGCGACAGATGCGTTCGGGTCCGAGGTGCGGAGCAAGGGAGAGGCGGGGAACGCGGACGAGAGTGAGAAGGTGGGCTTGGGGACGTGCGTGGCATCCCTAGCTAGCTCCAGGCGGTCGGCGACAAGCAGGAGGAGGCGTCGCGCCTCGCGCGTGCGTGTGCTGTCTCCCTCCTCTGCCTACTGGCAGAGGTAGGTGATGACTGGCATGGGCCAGGTGGGCCAGCCTAGCCAGGTAAGTGTCATGTGGCCTTTCTCTCTCTCTTTTCTAGTTAATTCTGTTTTTTTATTTTTCTGTATCTGTTGGGATTTATTAAAAATAGCTAGGAACTTCCAAAAATCCTGAAAATAATTGTGGGCTCTTTTTAGATTATTCCCAATAGCCCTCACTTATTTGCAGAATTATGTGGGCATTTAGATTATTACATACTCCCTCCGTCCGAAAATACTTGTCATGAAAATTGATAAAGAGGGATGTATCTAGAACTAAAATACATCTAGATACATGCTCTTTTATTCATTTTGATGACAACTATTTCCGGACGGAGGGAGTAGCATTTAAATGACCAAATTCAAGTAGGTAATGATTTAATCCAGTGACCTTATGTGTCCTAGAAAAATGTGAACCAATTTTGGCAGAGGTTCTAACCCAAGGCAAAAATGATGGTCATTTTAGAAGGGCATTTCAGGTTCATTGAAAAAATATTTTAGTAATCCCTATTAGGACTAAGGGGGGTACTAGTTGTTCTATCATCCCCATTTCAACTTTCTGAGAAAAGTAGACATGATGCAACACCAGATGCTAGCACTAGGCATTACCAGACCTAGGGATGTAACAACTCACCCCCACTAAACAAGAATCTCGTCTCGAGATTCAAACGTAGGGTAAGATGAAGGGGGGACACAAACTAACATAATCTTCACGATCCAGGCTACACTTCATAAAGGTGTTGATTCCATCACCATCTTTGTCTCGTCGTCTTGCTCTGAGAATTCCAGCCAACATGACAACGAGAGGAAAAGGAAACCCTGGAAGGATCGATCTTCTCGAAGATCGAACAACTCAGGATCAACTCACGAAATGAGACATAGCAACATCTCTTGAGCCGAGACACGAAGCACACATCTAGAGGGATGGAGTGGAACAGATGACGAGGGTTCACTCGGTAGACAACAATTCCACACCTAAGAGGGTGGTGAACAGTTGTCAACGTAGCAAGGATTTGAGTTGCCATGATACCATAACGAGACAACCTACAGAAGGATGACTCGTAGAATTATCCCTTAAGTGGGAAAAAGAATTGCTTTTGATTCAGAGTTCAATAAAATTCTCTATACCAGCCTAGGGCAAATCTCAAGCAATCGTTTGAAGGAGTTTGAAAGAATGACATACCCTGACTAGAAAGGATGATGTGGACTACCTTGTTGGAGACAACGCATTGGTTGATCTTTGCTTATCACCGGAAATGGAAGGAACCCATGGCAGGACCACTTTTGAGATGATCCCGAGCAACAATTACCGGAAAGGATAGCCCATGGGAAGTTGGCACAATGGTGGTGTAAGCTGGGAACATAATGCAAATATTGGGAATGTTTCAACCATCATATCTACCTGAGATTCAGATCTGGTTGGTAACAGGATACTTCAGACAGCATGTCTAGGGAAGGAAAGGTTGCAACACAAGTCGATGAGATGATGTTGCGAGATTCTCGGGAAATGAACTATGGTAGTAAGCTCCAAAACATGAGACGGTTCTGCTACATACATGTGAACACACTGTCCCAGACAAGCATGACCACGTAGTAGTCTTATAATAAAACACTACTGATTTCAGGTGGGGAACCATCAACGAGGATATTGAAGTCCTTACATAAGGCATGCTCTTAAGAAGAAACTTCTTCTCCTGGAACAAATCAATCAGTGGCTTGGTGTACTAAGAGATGCATATGGAATGGTGGTAGCGAGCCTGTCAAAGCATAGCATACTTCGGACATGTATGACTGACTTGGGATCGTACCAGAGGAAACAAAAACAATCTTTCTTGAACTCACAGCGGCAAATTGCATCGATTGCACGTGAACTTAGAGGAAGTCACTACTTTCATGCAACATATACTTCATGAACGGGGCATGAAGAAAATTCTTACACAAGTTCCCAACACTAGCTGGATGTTCAACACGAATCATGGAGGAGACAAAGTGCTGATGATGGGCTCAACAGGAACTCATCGGAATTTCCATATCACTGGACTTCCACCATTATGTGAACAATGTGATAGTCTTGGTCAGACCAAAAGATGTAATGGTGTATGCTCAAGGAACAACCATGAGTAAGACAACATTACGGATATCGTTGGTTATAACTTGATTTGACGATAGCCCACACTCATATCAAGGTTTGGACAAAACAATAGATTCAACAACTGATCACGAGGAACAATCAATGTAGATATCATCTCTCTTCAACACACACACACACACACACAAGGATATCCCTTAGTGATGAACTAAGTATGACAAGCTTTCATGTTCCGACCCTCCAAGTTTTTGTTCAGCTTAACCAACTAGCTCAGGGGTATCCAACACAGATTCTTGGAGAAGGGGTGGTTTATAAGAGACCAACTTGATGACGAACTCAACATAGCTGTCAGGTGACAACCTGGTTATATTTTCGAGAAGATATATGGAAAATCACAAACCACCGATATGTCACTAAGCTTGGGAACAATCTTGCTTTTCAGGGCAAGGCGATATGATCAAATAAGCAAGAATTGACACTATCCTAACTCATTGGTCGAAAAGTGCACTGGAAAAAAGGACTAGGTAGCACGATAAACCTTAGGGTGATGATTCAATAATCAACATGCTAAGGATAAGATTATTGTCCATTAACTACGAAGCAACACAGTTGCTAGGAGTATTGATTTCACACATCAAGATTCACTTGTTGGCATTCTGGTTGCGATAGCACGGAACCGAGGAATGAATAATGATGGCGAGAAGTATCACTGCGTCAAGAATTCATAAGATGGTGTGCAATTCCTATGATATTATTGACAAAAGCTGGATTGACATTTTGATCTGCGGAATACAACTGCTTTGACCCAATCCTAGAAATGGATGAGGTACTGGAGTTTGTTTCTCCTAGTCACTCTGGAATAGAACGGACCGACGGAACATAAAAATAATAGGCATCGATGAACATGAATGCACAACTACTCCTGACTATCGATTGATAGACGGAGGTCACAATACAACTAAAGAGGGAGAACTCAAAGGAACATATATCTTTCTGAGTTGTGGATGCATAGATTAGTATGTCGGGGAGGGCTCAACATTTCTTCCGGATAACCCATGCAGAACAGTAGAACTGGCAGATTCACAATATAAAGGAGAACTCATCAAGAGCACTTCGGTTGCGATCTTTTCGTTCAAAAGAACTTCTGCCATTTGCAGTTCGTGGTATTTGGAAGAAGGAAATTCTGTGGACCTCGAAGACTATCACAAAGGTTACTAATATCCTAAAGGAACTAGCAAACACTATCAACATGAAGTAAGTAGAGTGGATCACAGGTCCAAGAACCCAGGAATAGAATGCCTACTAACTAAATGGCATCACGGGATGCTTTCGAGAATGACGGCCAACATCATCACACTAGGAATACAAAACATGGCTAGATTACTAGGTGATACTCTAGACACCTATGGTCATAATAATAGCTCCAACATAAATGTCGAGGCAGTAAAGTACCTCAACACACTAATTAGCGTGGTTGATCTGGCACAAAGGAACTTCAGAACGGTAGGAAGGAATTTGCAAATGCATCAGACTATTTAGAAACCTGGGATGACTGGGACAGCATAACGGCTGTAAATGCTCAAAAAGATTTGAGACATCCGGCAAAATAGTGGCGTAACCACTTAACATCACCACTCCACGCACCTCTCCGTGCCCCCTAGCGATGAGCCTGATCTCACCCGAGCTCCGGCGTCCGCCAAGGTCGTCGTCGGTGTCGTTTCTGGTGACCCCGAGCACCACCACCACCACCAATCAACGCGGCTCACTCCCCGTGTCACGTTGATGGCCTCCTCCGTCCATTTGGTCGACAAAGGAGGAAACACGCACCTCTCCGCCGTCCTTGGCCTTGCTGGAGACGAGCCCTGGGTTAACTCCGGCAAGTTTGACCCGGGTTGATCCTAGTTTGACCCCCCTGAATCAATGACAGGTGGGGCCCCGCCTTACTAATTAACCTAGGATTAGGACTAACTAAAATTAGTTAGTCTAATGACACTGACACACGGGACCCACTGGTCAGGTTTGACCTGGACCGTCCCTGTTGACTGCCGACATCACCCTGACGCAATGTTGACGCAATAAATCATTTACTGGATTTATTCTTATACATGAAATTCCAAAAAATATTATAAACTTCAAAAATTCATAGAAATTAATCTGTAGCTCCAAATGCAAAGATTTATATATGAAAATTGATCAGAAAAATCCAATCTTTCCATATGTAATGGTTTCATGCATGTCAGAACAATTTAACCCTTCTGTTTAAGTGAAACAAGCTAATGCATTAATATGACTTCATATCATGGGCTTTCATTTGAATCTTTGATTCAAATGGACTCAAACCAACCCGTTTTAGAATGCATTAGCCAAAACACACCCATATTGCCATGTCATAGCATGCACCATATTGTTGCATATTGCCATGTGATGATTGTGTTCCGATGTGTCTTCCGTGGTAGGTTCTGCCTCTGAGGATACCCACGAATATCCGACTGAAGGGCAGTATCCTACTACCACTCCATCAGGGAAGCAGCCCCATTGATCATATCGATACAATCCCATGTTCTTGCTCCTGCTCTTATTTACTGTATTTAACCCATTTCCTCTACATGACCTATCATTGCCATAGTAACTAGATGAAACACACTAGCGTGTGTGTGTTTCCTACCTTTCTATGCCTGCTATGCTTAGAGTCATGTCAGGTCTGGTTCATCTAGGTGATGGGCTAGACTGAAATGGTTATGTCGGTAATATGAGTGATGTGTTGAACACGATTCGGTAAAGGTATCGATGAGAGGCCATGTAGGAGTACATGGTGGATTGTTTCATTGGAACCGTCCTTTGGCACTGAGATCTATATGTGTGATTTAAGATTCAGCCACTACCATGCATTGGGCCCTGAAATATGACCCTGCTCGACTTATTAACCGCCCATGTCCTCTGTCCAGGAGTTGCAACTACTTTATGGTGTTTGTAGGATATGTGTTGGAGGCCGTGCATAGTGCTGACCCTATTGGTGGGCTATGATGCGGTAGATACACCGTGGCCGGGTATGCCGGGCGCCTGTTTGGTGTCTCGGAACCCTGTACACATTGTTTGGGGCTTTGAGCGAAACCCTGGCTGGATCTCCTGGCGGATGGAACCCGAATAGGCGATAAACTTGGACTAGAATTGTGTGGTTAGTTAGGTCGTGGTCTACACCCACATCGCCTTTCACTTGAAGTCTGCCGAGCACATGTCGTGTGCAGACGCTAAGTGGTGGAAACATGTATAAAGAAGTACACCCCTGCAGGGTTAACATCATGTATTCAAATAGCCGCGTCCGCGGTAAAAGACTACTTGGTTGACTATACAATTCATAGAGAAGTGAAAGTGGATACTATAAATGCGGAAGATAAGCATGAGTGCTATGGATGGCGTTCTCGTAGGGAGACGGGAGCGGATCCATAGTGGTGTATTGACTGGTGAATATGTGGACTCGTGTGCGCCACCTCAAAAGAGTTACTTGCAATCGTAGTACAGGATAGCCACTGAGTCAAAGTTGGCTTGCTGCAGTTAAACTCCACCACCCCCCTTTGTTGATACTGATGCATATGTAGATAGTTCTGATGTAAGTCTTGTTGGGTACATTTGTACTCACGTTTGCTTAAGTTATGTTTTTGCAGAGAGACTTCAGTCTCGCTAGTAGTTCCGTGTGGACTTCTACGTTTAGCTCTGTACCTCAGCTACGATCTTGTGCCTTTGACAGGGTCTTGTAGACAGTCAGGCTTCTCAGCCCTTTTCATTTGTAGTTGTTTGTACTCAGACAAGTTAAGCTTCTTCATGTGCTTGTTGCTTGTATGACTTGAATGCCAGGTCATCAGACCCATGTTTGTAATATCTAGCCCTTCAGATCCTAATGAATAAATACTTTGAGTTGTAGAGTTTTGTTGTGATGCCATGTTGTATTTACACATATCGGGCATATTGTGTGTATGACTGAAATGCTTGGTATGTGTGGGATCCGACAACCTAGTTGTTTATCCTTGGTAGCCTCTCTTATGGGGAAATGTAATCTAGTGCTTATACTGATCCATGGGAGTCTGCTATAGCCCGGTTTACCAGAGTCCTGCTAGCCCAGTTACTACAGCTCCGGAACACCTAGACTGGCCGGCATGTGTCCCACTTCGTTCTTGTGTTTGTCCCTTTCGGGAAATGTCATGCGTTGACTTCGGGGTCCTGCTAGCCTGCTATGGCCCGGGTTCTCGGAGTCCTGTTAGCCCAGTTGCTACAGCCCGGATTCACACGCTGATGACTGACATGTTCGATGCTGGGTCATGTATGCATGTCCCTATAAGTTAGTGCCACTTTGGGTTCACGACTAGTCATGTCGGCCTGGGTTCTTTGTCATATGGATGCTAGTTACACTATCATATACGTGAGCCAAATGGCGCAAACGGTCCCGGGCCATGTAAGGTGGCACCTGTGGGAATACCGTGCGTGAGGCCGCAAAGTGATATGATGTGTTACATGCTAGATCGGTGTGACAACCTGATGAAAAAGTCTCACTATAATACAAGTCAAAGCAAGATTGTTCTCAATCTTAGTAACATAACAGTGGTTTGTGATTTTCTGAATATCTTGTTGGAAGTATTACCAGGTTGTCACCTGACCGCTATGTTGAGTTCGTGATCAAGTTGGTTTCTTGTAAATCACCCCTTCTCCAAGAATTTGTGTTGGATACCCCTGGGCTAGTTGGTTTAGCTAAACAACAACTTGGAGAGTTGGAATATAAAAGCTTTGCTAACTTAGTTCGTTCTGAAGGGATATCTTTATGTTTGTGTGTATGTTGAAGAAAGATGACATCTCCATCGATTGGTCTTCGTGATCACTGGTTGGATCTGTTGTCTTGCCAAAACCTTGATTTGAGTGTGGGCTACCGTCAAATCAAATCCGAACCAACGATGTTCGTAATGTTGTCTTACTCGTGGTTGATCCCTCGAGCATACACCATTACATCTTTTGGACTGACCAATGCTATCACCTTGTTCACATAATTGTGGAATTCCATGTATATGGAAACTTGGATGAATTGTTGTTGAGCCCATCGGCAACATCTTTATCTTCTCCATGATTAGTGTCGAACATTAAGCTAGCTCATGAAGTATATGTTATGGTGAAAGAAGTGACTTCCTCTGGTTCACGTGCTTTTGCTGCAAGTTGCCGCCGTGAATTTGAGAAAGCTTGTTTTGCTTCCTCTGGAGTCATCCCAGGTCATGTTAAGGTGGCACCCATGGGAATACCATGCGTGAGGCCGCAAAGTGATATGATGTGTTACATGCTAGATCAGTGTGACTTAGGATCGGGGTGACTACGAGAAACAAACACCAGTACCTCATCCATATCCAGGATTGGGTCAAAGCAGTTATAGACCGCAAATCAAATGGCAATCCAGCTTTTGATTCTGTTCTACCTTGGAGTGTTACCATCTTTATGTCAAGAATTTCATGGGAATTGCACCACCTCTTATGAATTATTGACGCAGTGATACTTCTTGCCATCATTATTCATTCATTGGTCCCCTGTTGTTGTAACCGGAATGCCAACAAGTGATCTGTGATGTGTGAAATCAATACTCCTAGCAACCTCATTGCTTAGTAGTTAATGGAAAATACTCTCACTCTTAGCGTGCTCATTATTGAATCATCGTCCTAAGATTGATCGTGCTACCTAGTACTTATTTCCGGTGCACTCTTTGATCAATGAGTTAGGATTGTGTCAATCCCTCACTCTTTTGATCATATCATCTTGCCTCGAAAGGAAGATTTCTCTCGAGCTTAATAACATATCAGTGGTTCGCGATTTTCCGAATATCTTCTCAGAAGTGTGACCAGGTTGTTCCCTAACTGTTATGTTCAGCTCGGGGTCAAGTCGATTTCTTGTAAACCACCCTTTCTCCAAGAATCTGCGTTGGATACCCATGAGCTAGTTGGTTAAGCTAAATAACAACTTGGAGAGTTGGAAGATAAAAGCTTTCCTAACTTAGTTCGTTCCGAAGGGATATCTTTGCATTTGTGTGTGTGTTGAAGTAAGATGCTATGTTCATCGATTGGTCCTCATGAACAGTTATCGGACCTATTATCTTATACAATCTTTGATTTGACTGTGGGCTATCGTCAAATCAAATCAGAACCAATGATGTTCGTAATGTTGTCTTACTCATGGTTGCTTCCTCGAGCATACATTGTTATATCTTTTGTTCTGACCAATGCTATTGCCTTGTTCACATAGTTGTGGAATTCCATTCTCATGGAAATCTTGATGACTTGTTGTTGAGCCTATCAACAACATTTTATCTTCTCCATGATTCATGTCGAACATTAAGCTAGTGTTGGAAACTTTTGAAAGCATTTCTCCATGCTAGCTCATGAAGTATATCTTATGGTGAAAGAAGTGACTTCCTCCGATTCACGTGCTTTTGGTGTAAGTTGCCCTCGTGGACTCGAGAAAGTTTGTTTCGCTTCCTCTGGAATCATCACAAGTCAGTCATGCACATGTGTGAAGTATTCTATGGTCTGGACACTTGCAACCTTCATTCTATATGAATCCCTAGCACACCAAGCCACTGATTGACTTGTTCAAGGAAAAGAAGTCTATGCTTGGGATCTAATCCATGGACTTGTGTAAAGACTTCGAAATCCTTGATGATGGTTCCCCACCTGAACTCGATATTGTTTTATTGACTACTATGTGGTCATGCTTGTCTTGGATAGCACGTTCACACATACGTAGCACAACCAGCTCATGTTTTGGATCTTGCTATCATAGTTCATTTCCCGAGAATCTCGCAACGTCATCTCGTCGATTTGTGTTGCTACCTTTCTTTTCCAGACATGTTGTCTGAAATATCCCGTTACCAACCAGATCTGAATCTCAGGCAGATATGATGGTTGGAACATACCCAGCATTTGTATTTTGTTCCCAGCTTGCACCCACCATTGTGTCATCCTACTATGGACTACCCTTCTCAGTAATTACTGATCAGGATCATCTTCAAAGTGGTCCTACCACGGGTTCCATCCATTGATGATAAGCAAAAATCATCCCTTGTGTTGTCTTCAACAAGGTAGTCCACATCATCCATTCTAGTCCGGGTATGCCATCCCTTCGTACTCCGCCAAACGATTGTTGTGATTTGCCTTAGGCTGGTATAAAGAGTTTGAATGATCTCTGAATCAAAAATAATTCTTTTTGCCACTTAAGGGAATATTTCTGCGAGTCACCTTCCTCTGAGATGTCTCATTATGGTATCATGGCAACTCAACTTCTCGCTACGTTGACAACTGTTCACCACCTTCTTAAGCGTCAAATTGTTGTCTACCTAGTGAACCTTCGTCATCTGTTACACTCCATCCCTTTGGATGTATGTTTCATGTCTCAGCTCAAGAGATGTTTCAATGTCTCATTCCGTGAGTTGATCATCGGTTGTTCGATCTTTGAGAAGATCGATCCTTCTACAGTATTTCCTTTTCCTCTCGTTGTCATGTTAGTTGGAGTTCTCAAAGCAAGGACGTCAAGATCGTTTGATGCAATGAATCAACATCTCCGAGAAGGGCAATTGGATCGAGAAGATTGTATTAGCTTGCGTCCCTCTGTCTTCTTACCTCACGACTTGAATCTCGGGACGAGATTCTTGTTTAGTAGCGGTGAGTTGTCACATCCCTAATTCTGGTCTGACCTATGCTAGCTTCCATGTGAGCATCATGTTTAAATTCAAATGAAATTTGAATTGAGGAATTTTCAAAAGCCTCAGAAAACCTCTAAAAATAACCAACATTTAAATCTCATCAAATGAGTCCAAGAAAATGTTCCTGTTATTCTGTGAAAATATTGGCATGAGGTGAAATTCAAACCAATATTTTTGCAGTCACAGAAATAATTTACTTTGGGCCTTTGATTTAAATCAATTATATATTTAGGTTGGAATTATTTATGCTATATAAGAATAATGTTCAAATATTTTTGTAAGTTTGCATGTGAACTTGGACTAGCTCTCTGAGCTCACATGAAAATTTACAGAAAGTTTTAAAATGGTTTAGTTTCCAAACTAAATCAAAACAAAATAATAGAAATAGAAAAGAAAAATAAAAGAGAGAGAGAGAGAAGGACTAACCTGGCGCCCACCAACCGGCCCAGCTCCTGTGCTGGTCCAACACTGTTGGCCCGGCCCACTTCTGTAGTGGCCCAGTCCAGCGCCGCCTCCTTCAACCTCATGCCAGAAGGCATGAGGGCATGTGCCCGCGGTGCGCCAGCACGCGCACGGCCACCGATGGCCACCTCCTACTTGCCGCTTCGCCCTGGCCCTCCCTTGTGTAGCCACGCCACCTCCTCGACCCTCTCTCACTCTCCAAGTGCCTCTCCCCGTCCTCTGGTGCCTCTCCACCTCGCACCCGAGCGCAGTGAAGAGCGCCGACGAGCACCACCGCGGCCATCGCCTCTCCCTCGTCCTCTCGAGCGGTCCAGAAGCTCCGTCGTGATGACCACGACCTCTACAACGAGTCACGTGCCTCGGGAAGACCCGCTTCGTCTTCACCGTCATCGTCTCCAACCTGCGGCTGCTGAGATCGCCTCTGCCGCCCTATTTGCTCCGGTCCTCCTCCGAGCTCGCTGTACGCACCACTGCAACCGCTGTGAGCTGCTGCTCCTTCTCCCCCTCTCCGTTTTCTCGGTTGCACGCCGTAGCTACAGCTTCGCCGACGACCGAAACCCACCGCCGTCGTGCTGGCCACCGATGATGCTCTGGTGACCATTTGGTCCCGGGCGCACGTCCATCCTGCTCGCCGCATCACGTAGACGGTTTAGGTTCCGTGCACGCATCGCCTAGGCCACCGCAGCCGCGTTTCTATGCACACCCGAACGCTGGCCGCCGCTTCTGAGCTCGCCACCGTTGGTTCCGGCCACCACATGCCCGGCCACCACCACCATTCGACGTGCACCCGCAAGGGCTCTCCAATGGGCCCAGCCACGGCTCGAACCGTGCCTCGTAGTGCAATCCCGAGCACCAGCGTCGCCTCTGGCCTCGCCGGTGATTAGCTGTTGGCCTAATCCCCGGGTGCTTAGCACAAATGACGCCCTAACTAAACTCCTAGCTCACTAACACCTGGGGCCCACGCCCTAATTAACCTGGGTTTTATTTATGTTTAGATTAAACTAATACCACGGGCCCCACAGGTCAGTTTGACCTGGCCACGTCACCTTTTGACCGACCCCACACATCAGCATTGACTTGCCGACGTGGCTGTCGACCTGACCCCACCTGTCAGTGACCCACACAACACTATGTGACTGACTAGTGGACCCCTCTTATTTTGGGTTTGCATTTGAATCTTTCATTCTGTACTAGTTTCATGCATGTCAGAACATTTTAACCTTGCGGTTTAGATGAAACAAGTTAATGCACTAATATGACCTTTTATTTTGGGTTTGCATTTGAATCTTTGATTCAAATGAGCTCAAACCAACCCGTTCTAAGTTGCATTAGCCAAAACACACTCATTTTGCCATGTCATTGCATGCATCATATTGTTGCATATTGCCATGTGATGGTTGTGCTTCGATGTGTTCTTCATGGTAGGTTCTGCCTCCGAGGATATTCATGAGTATCCAACTAAAGGGAAGTATCCTTCTACCACTCCATGAGGCAAGCAAAAACCCCTTGTTCATTTCGATACAATCCCACTCTCTCTCTCTCTCCTGCTCTGTTTTACTGCATTAGGTCAACAACGATTCAACTGTTACATGCTATGATAGTTGAACCCCTTTCCTCTGCATGACCTGTCATTGCCACAGTAAATAGATGAAACCCACTAGAATGAGTAGGAGTTGTTTGAGACCTGATGTGCCTACTCATTCTTGCTTGTTGTAATGCCTGCTACTTCTTAGAGTTGAGTCAGGTCTGATTCATCAGGAATGAATTGGAAAGTGGTGACCATGTCCTTCGGTGTATGAGCTACGCGTGTGAACATGATTTGGTAAAGGTAGCGGTGAGAGGCCATGTAGGAGTACATGGTGGGTTGTCTCACTGAAACCGTCCTCAGGAACTGAGTTCTGTGTTTGTCATCCATGAACAGCTACTACCACATGTTGGGCCCTGAAATATGACCCTGCTCGACTTATTAACCGCCCTTGTCCTCTGCCCAGGAGTTGCAACTAGTTTATGGTGTTTGTAGGATATGTGTTAGAGGCCGTGCGTAGCACTGACCCTAGGGGTGGGCTATGATGCGGTTAGATACATCATGGCCTAGTGTACCGGGCGCCCGTTTGGTGTCTCGAGAACCCTGCACACATCGTTTGGGGCTGTGGGCGAAACCCCGGCCAGATCTCCTCGCGGATGGAACCCGAATAGGCGATAAACCTGGACTAGAGACTTGTGTGGTTAGTTAGGTCATAGTCTACACCCACGTTGGCTTTCGCTTGAAGTCTGTCGAGCACATGTCGTGTGCAGACGCTAAGTGGTGGAAACATGTGTGAAGAAGTACACCCCTGCAGGGTTATAAATGATCTATTCGAGTAGCCGCGTCCACGGTAAAGGACTTCTGGGTTGCCTATAACAGTTCATAGACAAGTGAAAGTGGAGACTCTAAAATGCGCAAGATAAGCGTGAGTGCTATGGATGGCGTTCTCGTAGGGAGACGGGAGCTGATCCATAGTGGTGTATTGATTTGGTGAATATGTGGACTCGTTTGTGCCACCTCAAAAGAGTTACTTGCAGTCTTAGTTTAGGATAGCCATCGAGTCAAAGCTGGCTTGCTGTAGTTAAACTCCACCACCCCCTTTGTTGATACTGATGCATATGTAGTTAGTTCTAATGTAAGTCTTGGTGGGTACATTTGTACTCACGTTTGCTTATTTTATGTTTTGCAGAGAGACTTCAGTCTCGCTAGTAGTTCCGTGTGGACTTCGACGTTTAGCTTGTTACCTTAGCTACGATCTTGTGCCCTCGGCAGTATCTGGTAGATAGTCAGGCTTCTCAGCCTTTTTCATTTGTAGATGTATGTACTCATTCATGTTAAGCTTCCGCATGTGCTTTGACTTGTATGCTCTGAATGTTGGGTCATGAGACCCATGTTTGTAATATCTTGCTCCTCGGAGCCTATTGAATAATTACTTTGAGTCGTAGAGTCATGTTGTAATGCCATGTTGTATTTACACATATCGAGCATATTGTGTGTATAATTGAAATGCTTGGTATGTGTGGGATCCGACAACCTAGTTGCCTATCCTTGGTAGCCTCTCTTATGGGGAAATGTAGTCTGGTGCTTCCACTGAGCCATGGTAGTCTGCTATAGCCTGGTTTACCGGAGTCCTGTTAGCCAAGTGGCTACTGCTCCATAACACTTAGACTGGCCGACATGTGTCCTTCTTCGAACCTGTCTCTGTCCCTTCGGGGAAATGTCACGTGGTGTCTTTCGGAGTCCTGTTAGCCTGCTACAACCCGGATGCCCAGAGTCCTACTAGCACAGTTGCTGCAGCAGGAATCCACTCGCTGTGACCGACACGTTCGTTGTTGTGTCATGTATGCCTGTCCCTGTAAGTTAGTGCCACTTTGGGTTTACGACTAGTCATGTTGGCCCGGGTTCTCTGTCATATGGATGCAAGCGACACTATCATATACGTGAGCCAAAAGTCACAAAAGGTCTCGGGCCAGGTAAGGTGCCACCCGTGGGAATACCTTGCGTGAGGCCGCAAAGTGATATGATGTTTTACAAGCTAGATCAGTGTGACTTAGGATCGGGGTCCTAACAGCGTTCAAAATTAAGCTGTCAGGACCCCAATCCTAAGCCACATTGATCTAGCATGTAACACATCATATCACTTTGCGGCCTCCCGCACAGTATCCCCATGGGTGCCAGCATACCTAGCCCGGGACCGTTTGCGCCTTTTGGCTCACGTATATGATAGTTTCACTAGCATCCATATGACAGAGAACCCGGGCCGACATGACAACTCCTGAACCCAAAGTGGCACTAACTTACAGGGACAGGCATACATGACCCAACAACGAACGTGTCGGTCATCAGCGGGTGAATTCGGGTTGTAGCAAATGGGCTAGCAGGACTTTGGGAATCCGGGGTGTAGCAGGCTAACAGGACTCCGAAAGACACCGCGTGAAATTTCCCCGAAGGGACAGACACATGATCGAAGAAGGACACATGCCGGCCAGTCTAAGTGTTCTGAAGTAGTAGCAACTGGGCTAACAGGACTCAGGTAAACCGGGCTATAGCAAACTACCATGGCTCAGTGGAAGCACCAAACTACATTTCCCCATAAGAGAGGCTACCAAGGATAGACAACTAGGTTGTCGGATCCCACACATACCAAGCATTTCAATCGTACACACAATATGCTCGATATGTGTAAATACAACATGGCATCACAACAAAACTCTATGATTCAAAGTATTTATTCATAAGACTCCAAAGAGTCAGATATTACAAACATGGGTGGCATGACCCAGCATTCAAGTCATACAAGCAATAGCACAAGCAGAATCTTGAACATGTCTGAGTACAGAAAACTACAAATGAAAAAGGCTGAGAAACCTGACTATCTACCAGATCCTGCCAAGGGCACAAGATCGTAGCTGAGGTATCAAGCTAAACGTTGAAGTCCACGCGGAACTACTAGAGAGACTGAAGTCTCTCTACAAAAACATGAATTAAGCAAACGTGATAACGAATGTACTCAGCAAGACTTATATCAGAACTGGCTACATATGCATCGGTATCAACAAAGGGGTGGTGGAGTTTAACTGCAGCAAGCCAGCTTTGACTCAGTGGCTAACCTGAACTACAACTACAAGTAACTCTTTTGAGGTGGTGCACACGAGTCCACATGTTCGCCAATCAATACACCACTATGGATCCGCTCATGTCTCCTTACGAGAATGCCATCCATAGCACTCACGCTTATCTTGCGTATTTTAGAGTATCCACTTTCACTTGTCTATGAACTGTTATAGGCAACCCAGAAGTCCTTTACCGCGGACACGACTATTCGAATAGATCGTTTCTAACCCTACAGGGGTGTACTTCTTCACACATGTTTCCACCACTTAGCGTCTGCACACGACATGTGCTCGGCAGACTTCAAGCAAAAGCCAACATGGGTGTAAACCACGACCTGACTAACCAAACAAGTCTGTAGTCCAGGTTTATCGCCTATTCGGCTTCCATCCGCGAGGAGATTCGGCCGGGGTTTCGCTCACAGCCCCAAACGATGTGTGCAGGGTTCCCGAGACACCAAACGAGTGCTTGGTACACCGGGCCACGGTGTATCTACCACATCATAGCCCACCCCTAGGGTCAGCACTATGCACGGCCTCCAACACATATCCTACAAACACCAGAAACTAGTTGCAACTCCTCGACAGAGGACAAGGGCGGTTAATAAGTCGAGCGGGGTAATATTTTAGGGCCTAACGTGTGGTAGTAGCTGTTCATGGATCACAAACACAGAACTCAGTTCCTGAGGACGGTTTCAGTGAGACAACCCACCATCTACTCCTACATGGCCTCTCACCGCTACCTTTACCAAATCGTGTTCACACACTTAGCTCATACACCGTAGGACATGTTCACCACTTTCCTATTCATCCCCGATGAATCAGACCTGACTCAACTCTAAGCAGTTGCATGCATGACAAACAAGCATGAATGAGTAGGCACATCAGGGCTCAAAAAACTCCTACTCATGCTAGTGGGTTCCATCTATTTACTGTGGCAATGGCAGGTCATGCAGAGGAAAGGGGTTCAACTACCGCAGCAGGTAACAATTGAAGCGTTGTTGTCCTAATGCAGTAAAAGACAGCAGATGCGAGACAGTGGGATTGCATTGGAATGAACAAGGGGGTTTTACTTGCCTGGCACTTCTGAAGATAATATAGCTCTTCATCGGTGTCATCGAACTCATCGTCAGAACACATCTATCGAGAGGGAACAAATGCCGGCAACAGAGAAGGAAAACACAATCAATGCAATGCACAGTATGATGCATGATCATGACATGTAAATATGCTGCGTTTTGACTAATGCAACTTAGAACAGGTTGATTGAGCTCATTTGAATCAAAGATTCAAATGAAAACACAAAACAAGAGGTCATATTAGTGCATTAACTTGTTTCATCTAAACGGCAAGGTTAAATTTTCTGACATGCATGAAACTAGTATAGATGGAAATATTGATTTTTTTCTAATCAATTTTCATATATAAATCTTTGCATTTGGAGTTACAGAATAAATTCTATGAATTTTTGCAGTTTGTGATATTTTCTGGAATTTCCTGAATAGGAATAAACCCAGAAAATATTTATTGCGTGAGCATGACGTCGGTGTGACGTCACCAGGTCAAAGGAGGCTGGTGCAAGTCAAACTTGACCAGTGGGGTCCCCTGGTCAGTGACACAGTGCTGGTTAGTGTCGCTGATAGGTGGGGTCGGGTCAACAGCCACGTCAGCAAGTCAGCACTGACGTGTGGGGTCGGTCAACGTGTGACATGGCCAGGTCAAATTACCAGTGGGGCCCGTGGTGTTAGTTTAATCTAAACAAAAATAAAACCCATGTTAATTAGGGCATGGGCCCCAGGTGTCAGTGAGCTAGGGGGGTTAGTTAGTGCATCATTAGCGCTAAGTACCTAGGGATTAGGCCGGCGGCTAATCGCCGACAAGGCCAGAAGCGACGCTGGTGCTCGGGATTGCGCTACGAGGCATGGTTCGAGCCATGGCTGGGCGCATTGGAGAGCCCTTGCCAGTGCACGTCAAATGGTGGTGGTGGCCGGGCCTGTGGTGGCTGGAGTCGACGGCGGCGAGCTCGGAAGCCGCGGCTGGCATTCGGTTGTGCACAGAAACACGGTTGCGGTGGCCTAGGCGATGCGTGCGCAGGCCCTAAACCGTCTACACAATGCGGTGAGAAGGATGGACATGTGCCCAGGACCAAATGGTCACCGGAGCATCGTCGGTGGCAAGCACGGGCGGCGGCGGGTTTCGGTCGTCCGCGAAGGGGCAGCTGTGGCATGCAACCGAGAAAAGGGAGCAGGCTCGGGGAAGGCCGGAGCTGAGCGGGGTGGCGACGCCGATCTTCGGCGACCGAGGAGGGGAAAAGCATCGGGGGCGGTGCTTCGGTTCCCTTCCGGCCACGTGGCTCGGTGAGGAGGTAGGGAACGAGGTGGCGGAGCTTGGGGATAGCACGGGGCGGCTCGGGGAACACGATGGACGCGATGACAGTGAGCGGCAGCGCAGGACGCATTTGGGTCCAAGGTGTGGAGCAAGGGAGAGGCGGGGAATGGGGACGAGAGCGAGAAAGTGGGGCTTGGGGACGTGTGTGGCGTCCCTAGCCAGCTCCAAGCGGTCGGCGGCAAGCAGGAGGAGGCACGGCGCCTCGCACGCGCGTGCGCTGTCTCCCTCCTCTGCCTACTGGCAGAGGTAGGTGATGACTGGCACGGTCCAGGTGGGCCGGCCCAGCCAATTAAGTGGCGTGTGGCCTTTCTCTCTCTCTCTCTCTCTCTCTCTCTCTCTCTCTCTCTCTTCCATTTAATTCTGTTTTTCTACTTTTCTGTATCTGTTGGGCTTTATTAAAAATAGCTAGGCACTTCCAAAAATCTTGAAAATAATTGTGGGATCTATTTAGATTATTCCCAACAGCCCTCTCTTATTTCCAGAATTATTTAGGCATTTAGACTATTTCATAGCATTTAAATGCCCAAATTCAAGTAGGTAATGATTTAATCCAGTGACCTATGTGTCCTAGAAAAATGTGAACCAGTTTTGGCAGAGGTTCTAACCCATGGCAAAAATGATGGACATTTTAGAAGGGCATTTCAGGTTCATTGAAAAAATATTTTAGTAATCCCTAGTTGGACTAAGGGGGGGTGTTGGGGGTTCTATCATCCCCATTTGAACTTTGTGAGAAAAGTAGACATGATGCAACACGAGATGCTAGCACTAGGCATTACCAGAACTAGGGATCTAACAACTTACCCCCACTAAACAAGATTCTCGTCTCGAGATTCAAGCATTGGGTAAGATGAAAGGGGGACACAAACTAAGATAACCTTCACGATCCAGGTTGCACTTGATAAAGGCGTTGATTCAATCACCATCTTTGTGTCGTCATCTTGCTCTGAGAATTCCAGCCAACATGACAACGAGAGGAAAAGGAAATTCTGGAAGGATCGATCTTCTCGAAGATCGATCAACTCAGGATCAACTCACAGAATGAGACATAGCAACATCTCTCGAGCCGAGACACGAAGCACACATCTAGAGGGATGGAGTGGAACAGATGACGAGGGTTCACTAGGTAGACAACAATTCCACACCTAAGAGGGTGGTGAACGGTTGTTAATGAAGCGAGGATTTGAGTTGCCATGATACCATAACGAGACACCCTAGAGAAGGATGACTCGTAGAATTATCCCTTAAGTGGCAAAAAGAATTACTCTTGATTCAGAGTTCAATAAAATTCTCTATACCAGCCTAGGGTGAATCTCGAGCAATCATTTGAAGGAGTTCAAAAGAATGACATACCCTGACTAGAATGGATGATGTGGACTACCTTGTTGAAGGCAACGCAATTTTTGATCTTTGCTTATCATCGGAAATGGAAGGGTCCCACGGCAGGACCACTTTTGAGATGATACTTAGCAACAATTATCGGAAAGGATAGCCCATGGGAATTTGGCACAATGGTGGTGTAAGCTAGGAACAAAATGCAAATGTTGATAATGTTTCAACCATCATATCTGCCTGAGATTCAGATTTGGTGGTAACAAGATACTTCAGACATCATGTCTGGGGAAGGAAAGGTTGCAACACAAGTCGACGAGATGATGTTGCGATATTCTCGGGAAATGAACAATGGTAGTAAGCTCCAAAACATGAGCTGGTTCTGCTACATACATGTGAACACACTGTCCCAGACAAGCAGGACCACGTAGTAGTCTTATAATAAAAAAACTACCGAGTTCAGGTGGGGAACCATCAACGAGGATATTGAAGTCCTTACATAAGGCATGCTCTTAAGAAGAAACTTATTCTCCTGGAACAAATCAATCAGTGGCTTGGAGTACTAAGAGATGCATATGGAATGGAGGTAGTGAGCATGTCAAACCATAGCATAGTTCGCACATGTATGACTAACTTGGGATGGTACCAGAGGAAACAAAAACAATCTTTCTCGAACTCACGGTGGCAACTTGTATCGATTGCACGTGAACTTAGAAGAAGTCACTACTTTCATCCAACATATACTTCATGAACGGTGCATGAAGAAAATGCTTACACAAATTCCCAACACTAGCTGGATGTTCAACACGAATCATGGAGGAGACAAAATCCTGCTGATGGGCTCAACAGCAACTCACCGGAATTTCCATATCACTGCTTCCACCATTATGTGAACAATGTGATAGTATTGGTCAGACCCAAAAGATATAATTATGTATACTTGAGGAAACAACTACGAGTAAGACAACATTACAAACATCACTGGTTCTGATTTGATTTGACGATAGCCCACACTCAAATCAAAGGATTCTAAGGCAATAGCGCCGACAATTGATCACGTGGATCAATCAATAAAGTTATCATCTTTCTTCATGTATGTCACGACCCCGATCCTAAGTCACACCGATCTAGCATGTAACACATCATATCACTTTGCGGCCTCACACAGGGTATTCCCACGGGTGCCACCCTAGCTGGCCCAGGATCGTTTGCGCCTTTTGTCTCAGGTATATGATTGTGTCGCTAGCATTCCTATGACAAAGAAACCGGGCCGACATGACTAGTGGTGAACCCTAAGTGGCACTAACTTACAGGGACAGGCATACATGACCCAGCAACGAATGTGTCAGTCATCAGCGAGTGAATCCGGGCCGTAGCAGCTGGGCTAACAGGACTCCGGGAACCCAGGATGTAGCAGGCTAGCATGACTCCGGAAGTCATCGCGTGACATTTACCCGAAGGGACAGACACAGGAACAAAGTGGGACACATGTCGGCCAGTCTAGGTGTTCCGGAGCAATAGTAATTGGGCTAGCAGGACTGTGGTAAACCAGGCTGGAGCAGACTACCATGGCTCAGTGGAAGCACCAGACTACATTTCCCCATAAGAGAGGCTACCAAGGATGGTGAAAGTGCAACTATCCCTAGGTGGTTTTGATAATTCCTAACAACATATAGCTCATTGAGCTAATGTTATTTCAAGATTAATATCTCAGGAAAGCTCAATGATTGGCATGGCATGGATGAGAAAAGTGGACCCCTCAATATGCTAAGGACAAAGGATTGGCTCAAGCTCCAAGCTCAAGGCTCTACATTTTCTATTTTAGTGATCCAAGATCACATTGAGTCTATAGGAAAAGCCAATACTATCAAGAAGGGATGAGGTGTTGCTTAATGAGGCTTTTTGATAGAGGCAAAGGTGTCCCGTCTTTCGATGAGATGGTGGATTTCGCTTTGGTGGAAGTCGACTTTGACGATCCGACTACGAACGTGTGAGGACGTCGCGCCTTAGCAATCGCTAAACCAACTCCGAGAGGTTATTGACCACGCCGGAGCACGATCAACCTGACCACGAGGGTCTGTTTCCTGCGAGCAAACGAAGAACACGCAAGAAACTAAGATTGCAATCTGGATACTGCGAATATAAGATGAAAGCTTTATTGATCAAGGTGGGGTTCTGTGACGCCTTTGTCTGGTCGTTGAACACAAACGAAGTACGCGAAGTTGCAGCTATGGCGAACTTTTAATCTAAACAAAACCCAAAGTCTAAACGATGCCCTAAAGGCTGTATATATGGAGGAAGAGGGGGGGAATTTCGTGGCCCTTGGTGGAGGGGTCCGAAATCAACCCTATCTCTTGTTTCCCCACACATACGGACTCTAAAAATAGCCTATACTTATGTATTTCGAAATTACATGGGCCTGGCCCAATAATAAGGTGACGCAGCACCTAAAATAGCCTCGGGACGAAATTTATGAAGTGGCATCTTGTATATTTCGTCCAAGGCTTCATGCACCCATTATGGTGGCTTCAAAGTCCTGAAATCATCACTTGTAACTCCGTTCTTGTTCCCCTTGCGCATGCCATCATCTCCATGCTTGTTCTTGCTCCAATGTTCATCCTTCTCCAAGCTAGGCCCTTCATTTGTAAGCAAAACAAATGTATCCAATTTAGGCAGCATCATATTCTCATGAATATTAGAATCATTACCAAGAAACGAAAGTACCTGGTAATTTAGTTGGCGTGCACGAGCTCTAGTAATTGGTCCAGTATGTATAGCAGCAGGGGCTGTGGGTGTAACAATTGTATTGATGTCCTCATCATCCTCCCCTTCTTGAAATGAAGTTGTCCTCGACGGAAGTTCATCTTCCTCACCCAAATAAGGCTTCAAATCTGCAATGTTAAAAGTGGGACTAACCCCAAAATCTGCAGGCAGCTCAAGTTTATATGCATTATCATTTATTTTCTCTAACACCTTAAAGGGACCATCAGCACGTGGCATTAACTTTGATTTGCGCAAATCAGGAAATCTATCCTTACGCAAATGTAACCAAACAAGATCTCCAGGTGCAAACACAACATGTTTTCTACCCTTATCTCCAGCAAGTTTATATTTAGCATTCATACGCTCAATGTTTTCCTTAGTTAACTCATGCATTTTTAAAATCAATTCAGCACGTTGTTTAGCATCAAAATTAACCTTCTCCGAAGATGGAAGAGGCAACAAATCAATAGGTGCACGAGGTAGGAAACCATACACAACTTCAAAAGGGCACATCTTAGTAGTAGAATGCAATGAACGATTATAAGCAAATTCAATATGAGGCAAGCATTCCTCCCACATTTTCTTATTATTCTTCAAAACAGCCCTAAGCATAGTAGACAACGTTCTATTGACTACTTCAGTTTGTCCATCAGTTTGGGGGTGACAAGTAGTACTAAAAAGCAGTTTAGTCCCCAACTTAGCCCATAAACATCTCCAAAAGTGGCTAAGAAATTTAGTATCACGATCTGAAACAATAGTATTTGGCACACCATGCAAGCGAATAATTTCACGAAAGAACAAATCAGCAACATTAACAGCATCATCGCTTTTATGACATGGTATAAAGTGTGCCATTTTCGAGAATCTATCCACGACAACAAATATGCTATCCCTCCCCTTCTTTGTTCGAGGTAAACCTAAAACAAAGTCCATAGATATATCCTCCCAAGGAACACTAGGTACAGGCAAAGGCATATATAAACCATGAGGATTGAGTCGTGACTTAGCTTTTTGACATGTAGTGCAGCGAGCAATAAAACGCTGAACATCCCGTCTCATCTTTGGCCAAAAGAAATGTGTAGCAAGTACGTCCTCCGTCTTCTTCACGCCAAAGTGTCCCATTAATCCTCCTCCATGCGCCTCCTGCAACAACAAAAGACGAACGGAGCTAGCTGGAATGCATAGCTTGTTAGCACGAAACACAAATCCATCGTTAACGAGAAACTTGTTCCACATTCTTCCTTCTTTACAATTCTGCATTACATCTTTAAAATCAGCATCATGCACATATTGATCTTTGATGGTCTCCAAACCAAATATTTTGAAGTCAAGTTGTGAAAGCATAGTATAGCGGCGAGACAATGCATCAGCAATAACATTTTCTTTTCCCTTCTTGTGTTTAATGACATAAGGGAAAGTCTCAATGAATTCAACCCATTTAGCATGTCTACGATTCAGTTTAGCTTGACTTTTAATATGTTTCAAAGATTCATGATCAGAATGTATAACAAATTCTTTGGGCCATAAATAATGTTGCCATGTTTCTAAAGTCCGAACAAGAGCATATAATTCTTTATCATAAGTAGAATAATTCAGACTAGGCCCACTCAATTTTTCAGAAAAGTATGCAACAGGTTTGCCATCTTGTAATAACACACCTCCTAATCCAATTCCACTAGCATCACATTCAAGCTCAAAAGTCTTATTAAAATCAGGAAGTTGGAGTAAAGGAGCATGTGTCAACTTATCTTTCAATACCGTGAAGGCTTCTTCCTGTGCGGTACCCCAAAGAAAAGGCACATCTTTCTTTGTAAGCTCATTGAGAGGTGCAGCAATGGTGCTGAAATCTCTCACAAAACGCCTATAGAATCCAGCGAGGCCAAGAAAACTCCTCACTTGTGTGACTGTTTTGGGCTGCGGCCAACTCTCAATAGCTTCAATCTTGGCTTTATCAACTTCAATTCCCTGTGGAGTAACAACATAGCCAAGAAAAGATACTCGGTCGGTGCAAAAGGTGCACTTCCCAAGGTTACCAAACAAACGTGCATCACGTAGAGCAATAAAAACAGCACGTAAATGTTCCAAATGTTCCTCCAAAGATCTGCTATAAATCAATATGTCATCAAAGTAAACTACCACAAATCGTCCAATGAAAGCACGTAAAACTTCGTTCATTAATCTCATGAAAGTACTAGGTGCATTAGTTAACCCAAAAGGCATGACTAACCACTCATATAATCCAAACTTAGTTTTAAATGCTGTTTTCCATTCATCTCCCAATTTCATACGAATTTGATGGTAGCCACTACGCAAATCAACTTTGGAGAATATTGTAGAGCCACTCAATTCATCAAGCATATCATCTAGCCTAGGAATAGGATGACGATAACGAATAGTAATATTATTAATGCCTCTACAATCAACACACATACGTGATGTACCATCCTTTTTCGGCACTAGAATAATAGGAACAGCACAAGGACTAAGGGATTCGCGTATATAACCTTTGTCGAGAAGCTCTTGTACTTGACGCATAATCTCCTTCGTCTCCTCTGGATTGGTACGGTATGGTGCACGGTTTGGCAGTGAAGCACCGGGAATTAAGTCGATCTGATGCTCAATCCCTCGAATAGGCGGTAATCCCGGTGGCACGTCTTGTGGAAAAACGTCAGCGAACTCCTGCAAAATGTTAGTGACAGTAGGAGGCAAAGAGGAAGGCACGTCCTCGAATGAAAATAATGCCTCTTTGCACACAAAACATAGCAAATAGATTTGCTGAAATCTAGCTCATCAATATCAGATTTGGTGGCAAATAAACATGCACTTTTCAATTTAATTTCAGAAGCAACACTAGATGGTTTATTATTAGGCTTCATTTGTTGCTCAAATTCTTTTGCCACAATCTGATTTTCACTCTTATTCTTCTCCTGTTGTGCTTTATTAGCTCTATTAATATCATCTTTCAAAATGGAATCAGGGGTCATAGGAAGCAAAGTAATATTTTTATCCTTATGAACAAGAGTATAGTGATTGTTTCTACCATGGTGTACAGAATTTTTATCAAATTGCCATGGTCTACCAAGTAATAAGGAACATGCTTGCATAGGTACCACATCACAATCAACATAATCAGCATATGTAGAGATACTAAAATGCACACGAACAGTACGTGTTACCTTAACCTTGCCGCTGTTGTTGAACCATTGGATGTAGTAAGGATGTGGATGTGGTCTTGTGGTGAGAGAAAGCTTCTCCACCATCTCCATGCTAGCCAAGTTGTTGCAGCTCCCTCCGTCTATGATGACGCGCACAGAACGTTCCTTCACAACTCCCTTGGTATGGAACAAATTGTGCCTCTGATTTTGCTCAGCTTGTGTGACCTGCACACTCAAAACACGTTGAGCAACTAAACATTCATACCTGTCAGCGTCTTCAGGAGCCATGTATTGCGTCTCATGATCAGAATCATCTCCACCATGTTCTTCACGTGTAATAAGAGCCAAAGTCTCCTCATCATAGTCACTAGCGGACTCATATCCACCATCCGCGGTAGCAATCATCACACGCGGAGATTTGCATTCTCTCGCATAATGACCTCCTCCCTTACAACGACGACAAATAATATCACTTGTGTGCCCTGTTGATGCCATGGAAGAAGAAGAACGCTGTGCAGGCCCCGCAGGTGCGCTCTTGGCAGATAATTGTGCTTGTGCCTGTTTTCTTGTATCACGGTTGGAGGTGGCACCGGATGGAGGTGCTGGTGCAGTTGAAGTAGAAGATGCACGTGGTGTCCATGATGAAGGTCGGCCTGCAGAAAAGTTAGTTCGCCCCAATGCTTGTCGATCCTGCACTTCACGTTCAGCTTTACAAGCAAGATGGAATAAACGAGTGATATTAGTATACTCCTTATAGTCTAGAATGGTCTGAATCTCTCTATTTAATCCACCTAGAAAACGTGCAAGCATAGCTTCATTCTCCTCAACAATACCACATCTAATCATGCCAGTTTGTAATTCCTGATAATATTCTTCTACAGAATTTTTCCCTTGTCTTAAACGCTGCAATTTTTGAAGCAATTCACGTTGATAATATGGTGGAACCCAACGCGTACGCATAGCAGTTTTCAAAGCAGCCCAAGTAGTTGGAATAGGATATAATCTACAATGTTCAGACCACCATACACATGCAAAACTAGTGAAAGCACAAACGGCAGCAGCAACTCGTCTCTCCTCAGGATATTGTAAACATGTAAATCGTTGTTCAGTTTCTAACTCCCAAGTAAGATATATATCAGGAACATATCTACCCTCAAATGGTGGAATATTCAATTTCAGTTTAGGAATATGGACATCATCTCGTACCTGAGGTGGTGGTGCAGGCCTACCATTACGAAGATATACCTGAGGTCGACCTGCTGGTGGTGGTACAGGTGGCTGCACGTAGTGTTGATTTTGATCAACCTCATCCTCATAGTCTCCCACATAATCATCCTCCTCCGCATCAGCAGCAGGAGCCACAGAAGTATCAACAGCAGCACCAACAGTTTGGCCAAACGCAAGAGGAACACGGCTTGCTCGGCGGAGGTCTGCTTCGCGACGTGGAGGTAGTCGTTGTTGTTGTTGTTGTTGGAGAGGTGCGTTAGCTGCAGCGGGTGGTGGTGGTGGAAGACGCGCGAGCAATTCATTAAACTTGTTATCGAGCTTTGTTTCGAACGTCTTCTCAAAGCCAGTGATCTTCTCCATGGCTTCTTCAAAATTGTTCAGCACATCTTGCACCTGTTCAGTCATCATTTGCTGAAACTTATCATGAAGCTCCTTGTTCGATAAATTCTCCCAGTCAATCTCGTCGGCTTGTGATCCTGGCATGGTTAACAGCAATAGAAACACACAAGAATATGATCCTACAGACTACGAACAAGTGGTGGTGGTGGGTGTCACAAATCCGTCAAGCAAATCTCAAATTCTTACCAGTTCTTACCCAGCAGCAGGCGGTGATCGGCAACCGTTGTAGTCAAAAACTCTCAAAGCTTGGATAGAGCGATTACCAGGGAGAGTCAAACACACGACGTAGATGTATGTGGAGCTGGGAAGGCTTATAATATGGTAGCAAAAAGGGTCAGCAATAATCAATTCAGAGATGCAAAGTTGAATAAACGCTCAACGACGGTACTGTGCTGGTCCTAGGCTAGACTGTGCTAGAGACGCGAGCCTAGAACACCAACAAAATCACGGCGCGGCACGTAAACAAGGGAAAAGCACACTCTGAATTTTTTTTTTCGCTCTTCTTTTTTTTTTTTTGCGCTGTTTTTTTTTTGCGCTGTTTTTTTTTTTTTTTTTTTTTTTTTGCGAAAAATCACTATAATGGCGAGTGTCTCAAAACTCTTCTTAGCTCAAACTGACAGGATGGGCACGAAATTTTTTCGACCAAATTTTTTTTTTTTTTTTTGACTGCCCGGACCCAAAAACTGGAAACGGGTCAAAAAAAACTTCCTATAATGGCACCTGTCTCAAAACACTCAGAAACACCTAAAAATAGGATAGCCAGAAAAATTTTCGAAAAATGCGTTTTCGAAATTTTTTTTTTTTTTTTTTTTCCGAAACCTACTCCGGCAAGGAAACACGAATCGAAAACTAGATGGATCTCGAAAACAACCCTAATAATCAAGGAACTCGGATTGGTGGTGGATATATGGTGGTGGTATATGGCAGCGGTGGTGGTAGTATATGGATATGGATCGGTGGTGGTATATGGACACGGATTGGTGGTGGTATATGGATACGGATTCGGAGCGGTGGTGGTAGATGGCAGGAGCGATGATGATGGTGCGGCGGCGGCGTGACAACTTATGACCAGAACTCGAAACTCTAAAAGACTAGACTCTAAGACCAGCAACTAGACACGACGACGCAACCGCAAATTCAACAAAGCAAAACCCTAAAAAGATTATGCAAAGGCTCAGATTGGTTCGGATATGATGAACTAACCCTAATTTTTTTTTGGCTTTTTCGTGGACTATAGGTATGAAGAACAGACTCGTTCTAAACTACGAAAAATTGTAAAATCTCACCGAGCAACCTGGAAATCTGATACCACTTGATAGAGGCAAAGGTGTCCCGTCTTTCGATGAGATGGTGGATTTCGCTTTGGTGGAAGTCGACTTTGACGATCCGACTACGAACGTGTGAGGACGTCGCGCCTTAGCAATCGCTAAACCAACTCCGAGAGGTTATTGACCACGCCGGAGCACGATCAACCTGACCACGAGGGTCTGTTTCCTGCGAGCAAACGAAGAACAAGCAAGAAACTAAGATTGCAATCTGGATATTGCGAATATAAGATGAAAGCTTTATTGATCAAGGTGGGGTTCTGTGACGCCTTTGTCTGGTCGTTGAACACAAACGAAGTACGCGAAGTTGCAGCTATGGCGAACTTTTAATCTAAACAAAACCCAAAGTCTAAACGATGCCCTAAAGGCTGTATATATGGAGGAAGAGGGGGGGAATTTCGTGGCCCTTGGTGGAGGGGTCCGAAATCAACCCTATCTCTTGTTTCCCCACACATACGGACTCTAAAAATAGCCTATACTTATGTATTTCGAAATTACATGGGCCTGGCCCAATAATAAGGTGACGCAGCACCTAAAATAGCCTCGGGACGAAATTTATGAAGTGGCATCTTGTATATTTCGTCCAAGGCTTCATGCACCCATTATGGTGGCTTCAAAGTCCTGAAATCATCACTTGTAACTCCGTTCTTGTTCCCCTTGCGCATGCCATCATCTCCATGCTTGTTCTTGCTCCAATGTTCATCCTTCTCCAAGCTAGGCCCTTCATTTGTAAGCAAAACAAATGTATCCAATTTAGGCAGCATCATATTCTCATGAATATTAGAATCATTACCAAGAAACGAAAGTACCTGGTAATTTAGTTGGCGTGCACGAGCTCTAGTAATTGGTCCAGTATGTATAGCAGCAGGGGCTGTGGGTGTAACAATTGTATTGATGTCCTCATCACTTTTGCTCAAAATGCTTAGTGATATGCTCCAAAACCCTAAACTACTTTCTCACATCCACATATGACCTGAACCAAAAGTCAAACTCGGCCCCACCGATTCTTTCTATCCGGCGCCATCGAGTTCAAATGTCATAGCCACTGCCACAAACAATAGGCAATCGGTCTCACCGATAGGGATCTCAGTCTCACCAAGATGGGATTGTAATCTCTCTGTTTCCCTTCGTAACGTTTCGGTCTCACCGAAATGAGCGATCGGTCCCACCAAGATTGCAATGTAAACTCTCGGTTTCCCCTTCGTAACATTTCGGTCTCACCGAAATGAGCAATTGGTCCCACCGAGTTTACCTGACCAACTCTCACCGAGTTTGTGTAATCGGTCTCACCGAGATTACGTTATGCTATAACCCTAACCATATCGGTCCTACCGAGTTGCATGTCGTTCCCACCGAAAACCCTAACGATCACTAGCTTTGCTGAATCGGTCCGACCGAGTTTAACAATTTGGTCCCACCGAGATTGGCAAGTTGTGTGTAATGGTTAGAATTTGCGTGGAGGCTATATATACCCCTCCACCACCTCTTCATTCGTGGAGAGAGCCATCCGAACAAACCTACACTTCCAACTTACTTTTTCTGAGAAAGAACCACCTACACTTGTGTTGAGGCCAAGATATTCCATTCTTACCATATGAATCTTGATCTCTAGCCTTCCCCCAGTTGCTTTCCACTCGAATCCTCTTTCCACCAAATTCATATCATGTGAGAGAGAGCTGAGTGTTGGGGAGACTATCATTTGAAGCACAAGAGCAAAGAGTTCATCATCAACACACCATTTGTTACTTCTTGGAGAGTGGTGTCTCCTAGATTGGCTAGGTGTCACTTGGGAGCCTCCGACAAGATTTTGGAGTTGAACCAAGGAGTTTGTAAGGGCAAGGAGATCGCCTACTTCGTGAAGATCTACTGCTAGTGAGGCAAGTCCTTTGTGGGCGATGACCATGGTGGGATTGACAAGGTTGCTTCTTCGTGGACCATTCGTGGGTGGAGCCCTTCGTGGACTCGCGCAACCATTACCCTTCGTGGGTTGAAGTCTCCATCAATGTCGATGTACGATAGCACCACCTATCGGAACCACGACAAAAACATATGTGCTATTGCGTTTGAATCCTCCAAACCCTTCCCTTTACAATCTTGCAAGTTGCATGCTTTACTTTCCGCTGCTCATATACTCTTTGCATGCTTGCTTGAATTGTGTTATGATTGCTTGACTTGTCCAAAGTTGCTAAAATTTGCCAAGAACTAAAATTGGGAAAAGGATAAGTTTTTATTTGGTCAAATAGTCTAATCACCCGCCCTCTAGACATACTTTTGATCCTACAAGTGGTATCAGAGATTTGGTCTCCATTTGCCTTGATTTTCATAGCTTTTGGAAGTCATAGCCTTGGTTTCACAACCTAGGAGAGTATGGCGTCTAGCGAGGGAAATTACCACCGTAGTGGTCCTTACTTTGATGGTACTAATTTTGCTAGTTGGAAACATAAGATGAAAATGCATATTCTTGGACATAACCCCGCCGTATGAGCTATTCTGTGTATTGGCTTGCAAGGTGAATTCTTTGATGCAAGAGGACCAAACCGAGAAGCTACCGCGGAAGAGTTGAAGATGCTGCAATACAATGCTCAAGCTTGTGATATCCTCTTCAACGGATTGTGCCTCGAAGAATTCAACAAAATCAGCCATCTTGAGAATGCAAAGGAAATTTGGGATACTTTGATTGATATGCACGAAGGTACCGACTCCGTCAAGGAATCCAAGTTGGATGTGCTTCAAAGTCATCTTGACAAGTTCAAAATGAAGGATGGTGAAGGTGTCGCTGAAATGTACTCTAGGCTCTTATCACAAATGAGATCGCTGGCTTAGGAAGTGAAGAGATGACTGACAAGTTCATCATCAAGAAGATCCTAAGAGCTTTGGATGGAAAATATGATACCATATGCACATTGATCCAAATGATGCCCAATTACAAAGATCTCAAGCCAACGGAAGTCATTGGAAGAATTGTTGCTCATGAGATGTCACTCAAGGATAAGGAGGAGCTCCATAACAAATTAAGTGGTTCTTACAAAGCCTCATGTGAAGCTTGCACATCATCAAGTGAGAAACAAACCATCAATGAAGAATTGAGCCTAATGGTGAAGAACTTCAACAAGTTCTACAAGAGTACAAGCAAAGAGAGAAGTTCCAAGTCAAGGTCCTACAATGACAAAAGATCTTCTAGTCGAGAGAGAAATTGCTACAATTGTGGAAGACCCGGACACTATTCCAATGAGTGTACGACACCCTACAGAAGAAGATAAGATTCTCCAAAAGGAAGAAGTAGAAGAGAAGAATCACCATCAAGAGAGAGAAGGAGTAGAGATGATCGTTATGAACGAAGAACATCCCGGAGAAGCAAAGATACGGAAAGGAAGGACAAGTCATCAAGGGGCTACACAAAACGAAGACATCAAGCTCATGTTGGTGAATGGGTATCCGTCTCCGACTCCAACAATCACTCCGAGAGAAGCTATCACTCCGACTCCGAATAAAATCAAGATGAAGGTGTTTCCGGTCTAGCACTTGTGTCAACCAACTCCTACGACATATTTGAATCACCAAATGCAGGACTTGGAAGATGCTTCATGGCTAAAGGCCCAAAGGTATCACACCCCGAGTATGTTGATTTCAATAGTGATGAAGATGACTTGTTAGGTGATGATGATTTACTTGTTGACAACTCTAGTGATGAATACTATGATGAAACTTCAATTAATCATGCTAATCAAGATAAAACAAATGACAATGATAAGGAGAAGATTGAGTTTCTAACTAAAGAACTAAACACTGTGAAGTTAGCTCATGAAACTATCTTGGGAGATCATTAAGAACTTTTAAGGACTCATGAGAAATTACGTTTTGAAAAGCTCAACCTTGAGCAAGAGCACGAGTTCTTAAAGGCAATCAATGATGATCTTCGCAAGAAAAGTTCTTCTTACATTGCCAAGCGTTTACTATTATCCACTTACATGCCTCAAGTCAAGTCTAGTAACAAGAACAAGAAAGATTCTTCCTCTAGTAGTGACAATATTCATGATAAAACCAATGTTGCTTCTAGTTGTTCTCTTGATTCCACTAATGATTCTCTTAGCCAAGTTATACTTGAGGAAGAAAATAGCTTATTTAAGGGAATTATAGAGAAATGTGTCTACAAGAGCCTTGCTGGGAGTAAGCAATTCAAGGAAATTGTATGCAAGCAAGGAAGGCACCAGAAGAACCAAGGTGTTGGTTTTGGAAAGTTCAATGCCAATGGAGTTGAGTGGGAAGAAGATCAATACCCCAAGATGAAGTTTCTTCCTCAACAAGAGAAGTATGATCCTACTTCCTTCAGAGGGACACAAGCTCAAGATGATCTTCCACCACAAGACCACAAGCAAAAAGGCAAGGATAAGCTTCAAGAGGAAATTTATGCATTTGAAGAAGCACCCAAGGCCTTGTTCAAGTGGGTTCCCAAGACTACATCAAGTTCTACTTCATCAAGTACGAGTACAACGCCAAGGATTCCAATCAAGATGATGTGGATCCCGAAGAAGAAGAAGAACTAGAGAGTTCTTGAGGGTGACTACGCCAACATACTTCACTCTTATCACTTTGGCAAGAACAAGTGCAATCAACTTCCACTTCTTGCACTAGTTCAAGGAGTCACAAACCCTCTTGTTGGTAAGACAAGGGACAAGGTAACCTAATGCTTTCATAGACATCATCTTGTGTGTGCATCACTATATGTCTATGGATATCCTTGTTTGTTCCTTGTGGGACTAACCTGTGTAGGTATTGAAAGTGCAACTCACTCCAAAGGATTGCTCCAAATAATCTACACCAACATTGAGCATCCACATCTTCGACATCTACATGAAGTCATCATCGACAGAACCGAAGGTTAGTTCATCCCTCTTAGGGGGGATCTGACATCTAGGGGGATCTTTACACTAAAATTGAGCTAGAGCAACTCTAATGGTGTGAACACAACAATGCTTTATGTAAAAATGATAACCCCATTTGTGCTTAAACGATGAGCATGACCTATGATAAAATGTTCTCATTTGAATCCTAAGTCAATATTGTCGGATTTCGGGTTTCGGTAGACCCTTGAGGTTCGAACACTGGGGTGCGCACGGAGATTTCGCCTTCTACCTACATGCACCCCTCCGCCTCGCTAAGATCTAGGCTAAGGAAAGAACAGCACAAGAAACACAGGGTTTATACTGGTTCGGGCCACCGTTGTGGTGTAATACCCTACTCTAGTGTGTGGTGTGGTGGATTGCCTCTTGGGCTGATGATGATGAGCAATACAAGGAAGAACAGCCTCGCGAGGGTCTGTTCTTGGCTGGGGGGGGGATGAACTGCTAGGAGGAGTTCAGTCACCCTTCTCTCTCTCTCTCTCTCTCTCTCTCTCTCTCTCTCTCTCTCTCTCTCTCTCTCTCTCCTCGCTTCTCTCTCTGATTTTCCTCTCGATCTCTCTCTGATCGATCTCTAACCAATCGACCTCCCACCCCCTGTGGGTGGCTGGTCCTATTTATAGGCAAAGGCCCTGGGCCTCTTCCCAAATATTGAGCGGGAAGGGCGCCAACAACTGCCTATTTTGAAGGGGAACATTTGGTACACTTATCCTGACTAAAGTTGGTCCTCGCCTGCCAAAGACTCTGGTGGTGACGCTGGATTGGGCTCCACAATGACTTCCTCCCTGCCGTTGGACTGGTCTTGGTCTCGTTGCACCGAAACGGGTGCCTTTGCTTGATGCTCTCGCCTGCGCTTGCTCCCTTTGCACCAAAGAGGAAAGGAGGACACTGCGCGGCTGGCGCCCGCCTGGCGCCTTTGATCGTCATGGCTTGCGTCACGGGCACCTCGTGAGGTACCCCGCCTTCATCTCTCCACCTCCTCGCGAGCCAGCCTGATGAGGCCATGCCTGAGGAAGCTCTGTGTCGTCCGCCCCGCCTTGGGTCTGTGTTGATGAAGATGGGCCGTGCTGGGCCCCCCTTTGAGCCATGCCGCAGGCCACAAGCAGGCAAGTCTGGGGACCCCCATTCCTAGAACGCCGACAGTAGCCCCCGGGCCCAAGGCGCGCCCGGACTTGGTCGTGCAGGGAGGCGGATGGGCAAGAGCGAAGCGCCGCGGGCCCTAATAGCCTGCGGCCTTGGGCGCCGTGTGGCGGTTGATTGGACGTGGGCGGCACTGTTCCCCCACTCCCCCTTATTTTGCGCCATGCTAGGTGGACTCGTAGTCGTACACAGCCGCCCCCCTTTCTGTTGCTCGAGCGCCCTCTGTCCTTCCTCCGCTCGAACTCCAGCTTCTGTGTTCAACCCAATCTCAAACCTCCCCCCCCTTCCCATCGCCATGGCTCCGACGAAGAAGGGAAGAGGGAAGAAACCCGTGCCTCCGCCTTGCCCGCCGCCGTTGGCGGCCCCCGCCGAGGGCTTGGGCAAGGTCAGCTCGGCTCTAGCCACTATCTTCAACGAATGCGGGAGGACGACGGCCTAGCCTGCGTCCCACTTCTCCATCGACAGGATAGTCACCGAGGTCCCGTATTTTGCCGACGCCCTATGGGCGGGTCCGGTTCCTCCCTTTTCTGATTTCTTCAATGCCGTGCTTTCCCACTACTAGATCAACATGATGCATCTGGGTCCTGAATCCATCACCCTCCTTTCGGTCTTCGCCTTTGTTTGCGAGGCTATGCTGGGCATCCTTCCTTCGGTTGCCTTGCTGCGCCACTTCTTCTCTCTGCGCCTTGTCAAACCTACCCAATGCTGGGCATGCGTGAGCTTCATTGCCGCGTTTGAGACAGCGGCCTCAGGGATTGACTTCAGGCTCCCTCTGCCCGCGGCTGGGTTCCGCGAGGGGTGGCTGTATGTGGATGTGGGGGTGCCCAGCCCCCTGCTATCGGAGCCAACTTCGCCTGCTGTCCCCAATTCGGGCTGGGGCCAGGAGACGCTTGAGAGCCCCCGGCTCGTCTTCGTCTGGCACCGCTTCGCGTTCTTGAGGTCTCTTGGCGTGACAGCGCCCAAGGTGGTGAAGGAGATCCTGCTACGCCGCGTTGCTCCTCTCCAACGCCACTCCCGCCGGATGTGGGCCTTCAGTGGGCGCGATGATCGTATGAGGCTCCAGGAAGAGGACCTGACGCCTGAAGTGCTGAGGACAGCGCTCTTGACCCTAACTGGGGACCCCAACCCTGGCAGCATCCAGCAGGGAGGGGCCTTGTTGTACCTCTGCCAGAGCAGGGGCAATATTGTGAATCAGATGCCTATCTTTGATGAGTGGGGGCCGCACCCCGCCGGCCTCCAGGGGCCTCACGATAACCCAGTGATGGTGACTGCCCTTCCAGTCAGCCAAGGCGACTCTTCCTCAAGTGGCGGAGCAGGGAGGCATGAGGCGCCAGAGGCCGAGGGGGCTCCCGGCAGGGTGACAGCGCCGGGCGATGCTCATGAGGGAGCAGCTCTTGGGGCCCGTGCCGCTGAGGTTGAGGGTGGCAAGCAGCTGCCCTCAGCGCCTGCGACTGAGGCCCCTGAGGCTCTAGTCGCTTCTCTTGGTGAGGCGATTAGCGGCACGCATCAGGCAGGCACCCCTGACGCGGATCGCCTTGACGCTCCATCTTCGTCGCAGGTTGATCCCTGCGCTCAACTCTTGGGCCGCTTCCGCGTGGACTTTGAGGCCCTTCGGAAGAGAAGGGAGGCCCTGGGCGACGATTACCCTTGTCGCCTGCTAAAGCGTAGGAAGTACTTCGCCACTGATGAGTAAGCCTTCTCCTTTCCCGGCTCCCGATCCTTCTGTTGCTTTTACTGATCCTTGCTCTGCAGGCCCCTTCCAGCTGAGCTCGCGGAGACGGCTGAGGTGTCGTCCCCCTTGGCTTCACCCCCTCCACCGTCCTCAAGCGCTCCGAGCAGCAGAGCCCTTGTGGTGAGGGCGATCGGAGAGGTGAACCATCCCGAGGCGCATCGTGGCCCTGCGCACCTCGCGATCCTCCTTCGCCGGCCTTCTCGTGGCATAGCCAGCCTGCCGTGGGCTTCTCACCTGGTCGTGGACTGCGATTGGCTGAGGCGCTCCCTGCGCTCTTCATTAGGGACGGGCTGGCTCCAGGCCGGGCTTCTGGCGTGGCGTGCCCGGCCGTCGCGAGGGTGCCAGCCCCTAGCCCCCTGCCCGGAGGGGGAGTGCTGATTCATGGCACCGGCGCTTGCTCGGGGCAGATGATGGTGTGGAAGATGTGCTCGAGCGCGCCCGGGAGCCTGCTTGGTGAGGAGCTTGCTGATGAAGACGCGCGCCTTGAGGCCGAGGGCCTGCGCCTGGCTGCAGAGAGGCGCGAGCTGGAGGGCGCCATCGCCCTTGTGTGCCGTCAGCGCGATCTTGACGACGCAGAGGCCAAGGCGTCGCTGGTGGCCTCTCGGGAGGCCCGATCTTGGGCCGCTGAAGAGGCCCGGGAAGCTGACCGGCGGCGAAAGGCGGCGGAGGAGCGGGCTCGGGAGCTTCTGGCCTGGTGCCACTCACTGGAGGAGCAGGTGGAGCTGCGCGAGGCAGCCCTCGCGTCGATGAAGGTGGCCTCTGGTGACTCAGCAGAGCTCCAGAAGCGTGAGGAGGCGCTGCCCCTGGAAGCCGCTGAACGTACCCGCGAGTACGGGCGTCTGGAGATGAGGGAGCGCTTGGTGATGCAGGCGGAAGATGATGTCGCTGCACAGGAAGCCCGTGTCCTGGAGGAGGTCGGACGTCGGGTGGCGATGGCGCGTTTGAACCTCGAGCACGAGTTTGAGGAGAAGCTGGGGTTGATCCGGGCCGAGGCTGAAGGCAGGACTGCTGCCTTGAGGGCCAAGCTGGAGGAAGCGACGCGGCGGGACGATGCTTTCCGGGCCGCCCTTGAGGTGGCGCAAGGTGGGTTAACCACCTCCCAGGCCGAGGTGCTCCTTCTTCACCAGCGGGTGGAGGAGGCTGAGGTCGTTGCACGCCAGAATGCGGACGAGATACGTCAGCGGCGGATCCTGGAGCATGAGCACGGCCCCATGCTCACCACGCTCCGGGAGAGAGCCAACACAGCCTTGGGCAACATCTGCGAGGTGGCTGTTGGCGAGCCGCACACAGTCAACTATGCCGGCAACCTTTAGTTCTTCACCGACGTGGTGACGCAGCTGTAGGCATGGTCGGTCAGGGCTGATAGGTTGGAGGAGGAGAGGAGCCGCGCCTTGCTCGGGCGCGCCTTTTCCCGCATCTTCAGCCATCTCCGGAACATGGATCCCCACTTCGATTTCGACGCCGCCATCGCCCCAGTCCCCCAAGCTGTCCGAGACGACCTGGCGCACTGGGTGGAATACAATGTGGATGCTCTTGTCAGGGCCTTCGCTTCAGACGACGACGGCGTGATCGTGGCTGCCGACGAGGGAGGTGTGGTGAACGGCCCTGACGCCGCTGGCGGCGACACGGACAGCGATGGCGAGTTCAGCGACGCCAGCAACGGCTCGGGTGGTGCTCCTGAGGACGCATTGGGGGATTTATCTGACTGATTGTGCATCGTTCCTGCTTCCTTACCCTTTGTCCCGTGCTGGCCCTGAGGTAGCCTGTGGGAGGCTGTGGTGTCCCGAGTGTTCCCTGATTGAATCCGTAGGATCTACAGTAAAACACCCTCCTGACAGGACGCGGCGGCGGCAGTCTGGGCTGCGCGCAAGCTAGGCCTGACCCGGCTCGCGAGGGGCTCACGAGGGGAGGCAGCTGAGGCGAAGTGGTAACCAAAACACGAGAAATTGCTCGAACGAGACTAAGCACCCCTTCCCCGAACACACGCAAATCTCAAATTCGAATCCAACTTGAATCTAGCGAGGGAAAGCGACAACCAAAGGGAAAAGCAACGAAAGCAGGCAAAAGGCCACGTCCGGCACCTAATCTAGTCTTGGACGTCTTCTCACCAGCGCGGAGCTAAGTGCTGCCACTGGGCGTGGGAGGGAGCCCCAGGGCCTGAGGCCGGCACCCCTGAGACTCCGGGGCATGTACAGCCCCACTCATTATTACGTGAGAGTGTCACGGGGCGGCGAGCTTCACAGGCACTGGGCCTTCTTCACAGGTACTGGCCTTGCTTCATATCGCCAGACGAGCGGCCCGCCTTGCGCCACACTCTAGTGCCATCAACGACGACCGGAAACCAGGACGCCGCCGATGGGGTAGAGCGGTCGCCAGCGGTTCCCTCGACGACCACGGGTCCTCCGCCAGGGGCAGGCCCTGAGGCACCTCCCCAGCAGAGGGCCTACCTCCTGAGAACACCTTGCTCCGAACACCGCGGTGGTGATGTTGGATCTCGGCCCCTCTCCTGCAGCCCCCTGCGCCCTCCTCCCAAGGGGTAGGAGACTGTGGGAGCGGGGCAGCTGCTCGCTGTGGCGACCTGCACCTCCTGTGATCCATGATTAGCGTATGCCTGCTCCTGAGGAATTAGCGGTACCCGATAATTGTTGCCTCCAGCGTGGCCAGTGGGACCGTCCCGGGACTCCTGGAAGGGCTCAGCTTCTGGCGCCTCATCCCCCAGCTTGGGCTAAGGAGCGAGCCTTGTTCGCCCTCGTGAGGGTGTCCTTGGTCCATCATGAGGGACACGTATTCTTCTGGCGCCGTCATCCCGAAGGCCATGCCGTAGTACTCCGCGTGCCACGCAGCTCTGCTTGACGCGTCCACCATGGGGTGGTAGCGCGGCTGTCCACTGGGGCCGTGGGTCGCGTCGAGCCCTTCTTCGCGGACCAGGAGCGGGGGCGGCGCCGCCGCCGGTCCAGTGCCGATAGCTTCGCTGGCGTTGGAGTAGCCTTGGAGCCGGCGGGCGCGTGCGGAGCCCCCACGCGGGCCACCCTGGGCTTGAGATGGGAGCTGGGTGCAAAACGGGTGAGCCCTCGAGGCGGCGAAGCCCAGGAGCTCTGCCACCCGCTCCAGCAGCATGTCGCGGCCGCCCTCCAACAGCCTGCACTACAGCAGCTCTCGGGCCACCATGAGCGCGGTCCTCGAGTTCGCCTGCTCCCGGCGGGTGTACGGTGTCGTGGTCGCGGCGTGATTGGAGGCCCTTGCTGCCGACCGCGCCTGCCGCAGTGTGAGAGCTGTCGAAGCATGTCCGCGTCGCCCGCGGCCCGCAGCGCCCTGCGGACCGCGAGCTGCCTGGGGCACGGGGTCGCCCGAGGCGAGCGGCTCTGCGCGGGCGGGCCACACCGCCCATGGATCTGGGTTGCCCGCCTGGTCGCCGAACATGGTGATGAAGACACAATAGGGCTCGAAGCGGTAGAAGGTGGATTTCGGTGCACCCCTACCTGGCGCGCCAAATGTCGGATTTTGGGTTCCGGCAGACCCTTGCGGTTCGAACACTGGGGTGCGCGCGAAGATTTCGCCTTCTACCTACCTGCACCCCTCCGCCTCGCTAAGATCTAGGCTAAGGAAAGAACAGGACAAGAAACACAGGGTTTATACTGGTTCGGGCCACCGCTGTGGTGTAATACCCTACTCCAGTGTGTGGTGTGGTGGATTGCCTCTTGGGTTGATGATGATGAGCAATACAAGGAAGAACAGCCTCGCGAGGGTCTGTTCTTGGCTGGGGGGAACGAACTGCTAGGAGGAGTTCAGTCACCCTTCTCTCTCTCTCTCTCTCTTCTCGCTTCTCTCTCTGATTTTCCTCTCGATCTCTCTCTGATCGATCTCTAACCAATCGACCTCCCACCCCCTGTGGGTGGCTGGTCCTATTTATAGGCAAAGGCCCTGGGCCTCTTCCCAAATATTGAGCGGTAAGGGCGCCAACAATTGGCCATGTTGAAGGGGAACATCTGGTACACTTATCCTGACTAAAGTTGGTCCTCGCCTGCCAAAGACTCTGGAGGTGACGCTGGCTTGGACTCCACAATGACTTCCTCCTTGCCGTTGGACTGGTCTTGGTCTCGTTGCACCGAAACGGGTGCCTTTGCTTGATGCTCTCGCCTGCGCTTGCTCCCTTTGCACCAAAGAGGAAAGGAGGACACTGCGCGGCTGGTGCCCGCCTAGCGCCTTTGGCTGTCATGGCTTGCGTCCCGGGCACCTCGTGAGGTACCCCGCCTTGATCTCTCCGCCTCCTCACGAGCCAGCCTGATGAGGCCGTGCCTGAGGAAGCTCCGTGTCGTCCGCCCCGCGAGGCTTGGCCCGGGTCTTGGGTCTGTGTTGATGAAGATGGGCCGTGCTGGGCCCCCTTTGAGCCACGCCGCAGGCCGCAGGCAGGCAAGTCTGGGGACCCCCGTTCCCAGAACGCCGACAAATATATTCATATATAGATGACTTAGTCATCACCAATTGCTTGATAGATGCTAGAATTGGTTATGCATGCTTTGCCACATATTTCATTTGCCATTTTATTGCGTGAGCATGTTGGTTGCATAATTTACTCATTCAAGGACATCCACTTGTTGGTTTGATTGTTTTGTTCCTTTTTCTTTTGCCAAGTGGATGGACAAGAATGCCTAAGAACCTTCTCTAGCTATCTATGCTTTTCTCGTCTCAAACTCTATTCATGCTACATCACAAAGTTTGATCAAGTCAGATTCAAACCACTCTGTGTGAGGAGCACTCGAAGTCCCCGATTCGTCATAGACTTGAAAATCCAAAACTTCTTTGTGTGTTTCGGTCTGACCGATTCATCCATTTCGGTCACACCGAGATCACTAAGTCGATCTAGGTTTTCAATCTCGATGCAACCGATTTGAACTTTTCGGTCACACCAAGTTCAGTAACTGCTTCCAGTTATGAATCTCGGTGCTACCGAGTTGTTCCACTCAGTCACCCCGATAGAGTCAGGCTATATATATCCGCGGCCCAAAATTTGAAAATTTTCCGAATCCTTTCGCCCGCGCTCAGCCTGCTCTACCTCCCTGGGTCTTCAGATCGTCCTCCTCATCGCCAGCTGCCTCCCACCGCTAGTCTCCGCCGCTGTCAACAGAAATCATCTCCGCCATTGCCACCGTAGCAGGTCCATCACCGCACTAGGGTATGGACTTGATCCTTGTGCTATTCCCCCTCTGATTCTTAGCACATTGTTTTGCCATGTATCTTGCCACGATTGAGATTACTCTATCCAGCGAAATCACTCCATAGTTTAGTCGTGGATTGAAAATTTAGGGTTAGGTTTCCGCCGAAATCATCTCGGACCGACCGAGTTGTTGAAATCGGTTCGACCGATTTGGCTAAGGCCATTGCACATGTGATTCTCGGTCTGACCGAGAATTGCAAATCGGTGTGACCGAGTTCAATACTTTGTGAAACCCTAGCAGTCTCGGTGCCACCGAACTGTGACTCGGTTTGACCAAGTTCACTAGTTTAGGTTCCAAAAGCTGCTTCGGTATCACCAAGTTTTCAAATCGGTAGATCCGAAATGCTTTCCGTGGAAAACTAAAACTAAGTTTTTGACTCATTCTTTTGCAAAAACCTCTGTACTTTGTGATTCTTATCAAATCAGCTCATCTATAATCTATTCACAGGGTCTGCTGCCAGTGTTTGCATCATGTCAGATCAGAGTGACAGTCAGAACAAGACTGAGGAGCAAGTGAACATGAGTGAGGGCACTAGTCCCTCTAGTAGCTTTAATGAGGGAAGCAGGAGTACACCCAGCAACTTGCCTAAGGCAGCCACCAGGACCAAAAAGAAGAAAACCTCAAATTCTGAGGACGAGGACTATGTGGCTGTTGAGGAAGAGGCCACCTCAAAGAGGAAAGTCCTGAAAAAGGAATATGGCACAGCTGCTGCCACTAAGCCAGGAATGAAGCAAAAGGTTCCTGCCAAGAGAGCTCCCATGTCAAAAGCCAGAACATCCACTCAAGAGACTTTGGGATCTGCACCAAAAGAGCAGGTTGTGGCAGAAAAGAAAAGGAAGGAAAGGGTCAAGAAGACCACTGCCAGAGTGCTTGGCAGATCTTCTATAATGAAAGATTCTAAAGAAGAGGAAGAGGAAGAGGATGCAGCAGCAGCACCCAAAGCTCAAAAGCTTATGGGAGATGCTATAAGGGCAGGGGTTGTTCCATGTAAGCCTAATACTGCTCCTAAGACTGCTGCTCCAGCTCCAAAGCCAAGACCCAAGAGGAGCACCAGGAACATCCCTGCTGAGGAGAAGAACAAGGCCCAGTGCCTCAAGCTGTTGAAGAAGAAATGATTCTGTCGTTTTAAGAAAGTTGAAGCCAAAAATTCCAGATCACAATGATGCTCACCCAGTTGCAGAGAACATGAAAATTAGGAAGGATTCAGGTTTAAAGCTATGGAGAGAGTTTGATCCATATGCCACCAGGAGAAGGACTGCTGTGGACTACAGGTTCCATACAAAGGAACAACAGGACTTCTATGAGACTATCTTACTTGACAAGAAGCCCATAGTGTGTGACATGAGATCGGTTGATTGAAAATTCATTGAGGAAAATGAGGATCACTTCCCTGGTGTATATGACAGCTTCAAGGCATGTGAAGTCGATGAGTTTGTGGCTCGGAAGCTCACAAAGTGGAATGATGAGCTCATTATGCAGTTCTACTCCACGGCTCATTTCTACCCAGATGGAAGGATTGTCTGGATGTCTGAAGGTACGAGGTAACAGTCAACAATTGAAGAATGGGAAAAATTGATCAATGCTCCTGAGGAGAGTTAAGATGACTTGGATGTCTATGCCAAGAAGAAGAAGGATCACAACACCATGGCACATATGTACAAAGAGATCCCAGATGCTGCTCTTGAGACACACAAGTTTGGATCAGTACATTACCTTCTGTAAGGTTTGCCAATGATCAACTGGATCCTCAGGCACACTCTTCTGCCAAAGTCAGGTGATCACAAGATGATCAGAGGCCATGCAATTAACTTGCTTCACATTTTTGATGTGCCTCAAAAGTTCAAAGTCATGAGCCTAATTGTGGAAACCATTAAGAGAACAGGAGCAAACCAGAAGAGGAGTTGTGGGTATGCCCCACAGATCCAGGAGCTAATCAACTCCAAGATGGGCACTGGCACATATCTCCTGGACAAGGAACACATGCCCATCTACCCAGACTTTGAGGACAACACTGTGCTGATGGATGAAAATGAACCATCTTCTGTGCACACACAAGTCAAGAGGGAGAAAGCAAGGGCTGAAAAGGCTGCAAAGATGCCAACCACTGATGAGGCATCTTAGTATCTTCTGAAGAACAAGCAAGATCAGCTTGGCTACTTGATTTCCTCCACTCTGAGGATTGAGAAGGGATTGGCTACCCTGACTCAAAACCAGGAGAGCTTGGAGAGGATCATGGAGCAGAAGTTCTATGACTTAGATGTGAAGGTCACTGAGATCCAGTCCATTGTTGAGCAACTTCAGGATGAAGTGCAGGAGAAGAAGGGCAAGTCTACCACTGATGCTTTTGGTAGAGTGCCCAGAGGATAGAGATCTGCTGCAGTGCATATTACAGACACCAGAGCAACTTCATCTGCACCAGCTATAGCTTCAATGCCACCAGCTCTAGCAACCACTCCACCAGCTCCATCTACATCAATTGATGCCTTCATCCTTGGCGTGTTATCTACACCACCACCTGAAGACCAATCCTGAGAGTCGATCTAGCACTATGCATTTTTATGAACTTTTTGGTAACTTGTTGCCAAAGGGGGAGAAAATGTATAGATCATAGGCTTCGAGAGAGAGTGTTGCTTTTTATTCTCTCTTTTTTGTTTGGTGGTTGAACTTTGTTTATTTGCTTGTTTGCGATACTTTATGCTTTTGTGTGATACTTGGATGATCATGTGTTTGATCATATGCTACCTTAATGCTTGTTGGATGACTTTATCCTTTTATATCCCCATATATGATCATTCGCTTTGCTTGGTGATGAGTGCATGTATTTCATTATTATCATTTTGAGGGCTCCACCAAGATGTATGTGACGTGGAAGAGTAACCCATGTTCCTAACTCATTGTGCATTTGCAGTCCAAAGCAAATCTTAAACTATGCACAAATTTAGGGGGAGCTCTTGCTTTTCACATACTTCTCAAAGCGACAATGTTTTTCACTCTTATTATCATTTGTCGAAGCTTTGATCTATATGTTGTCATCAATTACCAAAAAGGGGGAGATTGAAAGTGCAACTATCCCTAGGTGGTTTTGGTAATTCCTAACAACATATAGCTCATTGAGCTAATGCTATTTCAAGATTAATATCTCAGGAAAGCTCAATGATTGGCATGGCATGGATGAGAAAAAGTGGACCCCTCAAAATTCTAAGGACAAAGGATTGGCTCAAGCTCCAAGCTCAAGACTCTACATTTTCTATTTTAGTGATCCAAGATCACATTGAGTCTATAGGAAAAGCCAATACTATCAAGAAGGGATGAGGTGTTGCTTAATGAGGCTTTTGCTCAAAATGCTTAGTGATATGCTCCAAAACCCTAAACTACTTTCTCACATCCACATATGACCTAAACCAAAAGTCAAACTCGGCCCCACCGATTCTTTCTATCTGGCGCCACCGAGTTCAAATGTCATAGACACTGCCACAAACCCTAGGCAAATCGGTCTCACCGATAGGGATCTCGGTCTCACTGAGATGGGATTGTAATCTCACTGTTTCCCTTTGTAACGTTTCGGTCTCACCGAAATGAGCGATCGGTCCCATCGAGATTGCAATGTAAACTCTCTGTTTCCCCTTCGTAACGTTTCGGTCTCACCGAAATGAGCGATCGGTCCCACCGAGTTTACCTGACCAACTCTCTGGTTAGCTTATTACCAAAATCGGTCTCATCGAGTTTGTGTAATCAGTCTCACCGAGATTACATTATGCCCTAACCCTAACCATATCGGTCCTACCGAGTTGCATGTCGGTCCCACCGAAAACCCTAACGGTCACTAGCTTTGCTAAATCGGTCCGACCGAGTTTAACAATTCGGTCCCACCGAGATTGACAAGTTGTGTGTAACGGTTAGAATTTGTGTGGAGGCTATATATACCCCTCCACCACCTCTTCATTTGTGGAGAGAGCCATCGGAACAAACCTACACTTCCAACTTACTTTTTCGAAGAAAGAACCACCTACACTTGTGTTGAGGCCAAGATATTCCATTCTTACCATATGAATCCTGATCTCTAGCCTTCCCCAAGTTGCTTTCCACTCAAATCCTCTTTCCACCAAATTCATATCCTATGAGAGAGAGCTGATTGTTGGGGAGACTATCATTTCAAGCACAAGAGCAAGGAGTTCATCATTAACACATGATTTGTTACTTCTTGGAGAGTGGTGTCTCCTAGATTGGCTAGGTGTCACTTGGAAGCCTCCGACAAGATTATGGAGTTGAACCAAGGAGTTTGTAAGGGCAAGGAGATCGCCTACTTCATGAAGATCTACCGCTAGTGAGGCAAGTCCTTCTAGACATACTTTCGGGTTCACAACAAAACTCGATATGTGTAAATACAACATGGCATCACAACAAAACTCTACGACTCAAAGTATTTATTCATTAGGCTCTGAAGGACCAGATACTATAAACATGGGTCTGATGACCCAGCATTCAAGCCATACAAGCAACAAGCACATGCGGAATCTTAACTTGACGGAGTACAGACAACTACAAATGAAAAAGGCTGAGAAGCCTGACTGTCTACGAGACCCTATCGAGGGCACAAGATCGTAGCAGAGGAAACAAGCTTAACGTTGAATTCCACGTGGAACTACTAGCGAGACTGAAGTCTCTTTGCCAAAGCATAAATTAAGCAAACGTGAGTACAAATGTACCCAGCAAGACTTACATCAGAACTATCTACATATGCATCAGTATCAACAAAGGGGGGTGGTGCAGTTTAACTGCAGCAAGCCAGCTTTGACTCACTGGCTATCCTGTACTACGATTGCAAGTAACTCTTTTGAGTTGGTGCACATGAGTCCACACATTGACCAATCAATACACCACTATGGAGCCACTCCTGTCTCCCTACGAGAACGCCATCCATAGCACTCACGCTTATCTTGCGCATTTTAGAGTATCCACTTTCACTTTTCTATGAACTGTATAGGCAACCAAGTAGTCCTTTACCGCGGACGTGGCTATTTGAATAGATGATGTTAACCCTACAGGGATGTACTTCTTCATACATGTTTCCACCACTTAGCGTCTGCACACGACATGTGCTCGGCAGACTTCAAGTGAAAGCCGACGTGGGTGTAGACCACGACCTAACTAACCACACAAGTCTCTAGTCTAGGTTTATCGACTATTCGGGTTCCATCCGCGAGGAGATCCAGACGGGGTTTCTCTCACAGTCGTGAACGATGTGTACAGGGTTCCGAGACACCAAACGGGCGCCCGGCATACCCGGCCATGGTGTATCTACCGCAACATAGCCCACCCCTAGGGTCAGCGCTACGCACGACCTCCAACACATATCCTACAAACACCAGAACTAGTTGCAACTCCTGTATAGAGGACAAGGCGATTAATAAGTCGAGCGAGGTCATATTTCAGGGCCCAAAGTGTGGTAGTAGCTATTCATGGATGACCAACACGGAACTCAGTTCCTGAGGACGGCTTCAGTGAGATAACCCACCATGTACTCCTATCCATGGTAGTAGCTGAATCTTAAATCACACATACAGATCTCAGTGCTTAAGGACGGTTCCAATGAAACAACTAAACCATGTACTCGTACATGGACTCTCATGGATACCTTTACCAAATCGTGTTTAACACATCACTCACATTACCGACATAATCATTTCACTCTAGCCCATCACCCAGATGAACCAGACCTGACACGACTCTAAGCATAGCAGGCATAGCAAGGTAGAAAACACATGCATGGCTCAATCAACTCCTACACATGCTAGTGGGTTTCATCTAGTTACTGTGGCAGTGACAGGTCATGCAGAGGAAATGGGCTCAACTACCGCAGCACACAATAGTTTGAAACATTGTTGTCTTAAATGCAATAAATGAGAGCAGTAGCGAGAACATGGGGTTGTATCGATATGATCAATGGGGCTGCTTGCCTGATGGAGTGGTAGTAGGATAGTGCCCTTCAGTCGGATATTCGTGGGTATCCTCGGAGGCAGAACCTAGCACGAAAGACACATCAGAACACAATCATCACATGGCAATATGCAACAATATGATGCATGCTATGACATGGCAATATGGGTGTGTTTTGGCTGATGCATTCGAAAACAGGTTGGTTTGAGTCCATTTGAATCAAAGATTCAAATGAAAGCCCATGATATGAAGTCATATTAATGCATAAGCTTGCTTCACTTAAACAGCAAGGTTAAAGTGTTCTGACATGCATGAAACCATTACAGGTGGAAAGATTTGATTTTTCTGATCAATTTTCATATATAAATCTTTGCATTTAGAGTTACAGATTACTTTCTATGAATTTTTTAAGTTTATAATATTTTCTGGAATTTACAGTATAACAATAAGTACAGTAAATGCTTTATTGCGTCAGCATTGCATCACGGTGACGTCGGCAGTCAACGGGGACAGTCCAGGTCAAACCTGACCAGTGGGTCTCGCGTGTCAGTGTCATTAGACTAACTAATTTTAGTTAGTCCTAATCCTAGGTTAATTAGCAAGGCGGGCCCACACGTCAGTACCAACTCGGGTCAAATGGTGGTCGAACCCGGGTCAACTGGGTCAAAACCTGTCGGCGACTCGATGCCGGCGAGGCCAGACGCGGCGGAGAGCTGCGGGTTTGCGTCTCCGGCAACCAAACGCTCGGCGCAGGGCATCTACGTGATGCGGACACATGTCCACATCGATTAGTGGTGGCGGTTGGGCTTGGGGTGGCCGGAGTTATCGCCGGCGATGACCTCAGCGGTTGCCGGTGCTCGGGTGAGCTCGGGGTCGAGGCTACGTGATACGTATCCAACGTATCTACTTTTCCAAACACTTTTGCCCTTGTTTTGGACTCTAACTTGCATGATTTGAATGGAACTAACCCGGATTGACGCTGTTTTCAGCAGAATTACCATGGTGTTATTTATGTGCAGGAGCAAACGTTCTCGGAATGACCTAAAACTTCACGGAGACACTTTTCAGAAAATAAGAAAAATACCTGCCAAAGATGAAGGCCAGGGGGGCCACCACCTTGCCACGAGGGTGGGGGCGCGCCTGCCCTCCTAGGGCGCCCCCCCTACCTCGTGGGCCCCCTGTTGCCTCTCCGACTCCAACTCCACCTCCATATATTGAGTTTCGGGGAGAAAAAATTAGAGAGAAGAAATCATCGCGTTTTATGATACAGAGCCGCCGCCAAGCCCTAAAACCTCTCGGGAGGGCTGATCTGGAGTCCGTTCGGGCCTCCGGAGAGGGGAATCCGTCGCCATCGTCATCATCAACCATCCTCCATCACCAATTTCATGATGCTCACCGCCGTGCTTGAGTAATTCCATTGTAGGCTTGCTGGACGATGATGGGTTGGATGGGATCTATCATGTAATCGAGTTAGTTTTGTTAGGGTTTGATCCCTAGTGTCCAATATGTTCTGAGATTGATGTTGCTATGACTTTGCTATGCTTAATGCTTGTCACTAGGGCCCAAGTGCCATGGTTTCAGATCTGAACCTATTATGTTTTCATCAATATATGAGTGTTCCTGATCCTATCTTGCAAGTCTATAGTCACCTATTATGTGTTATGATCCGTTAACCCCAAAGTGACAATAATCGGGATACTTACCGGTGATGACCGTAGTTTGAGGAGTTCATGTATTCACTGTGTGTTAATGCTTTGTTTCGGTTCTCTATTAAAAGGAGGCCTTAATATCCCTTAGTTTCTGTAAGGACCCCACTTCCACGGGAGGGTAGGACAAAAGATGTCTTGCAAGTTCTTTTCCATAAGCATGTATGACTATGTTTCGAATATATGCCTACATTATATCAATGAACTGGAGCTAGTTCTGTGTCACCCTAGGTTATGACTGTTACATGATGAACCGCATCCGGCATAATTCCCCGTCACCGATCCATTGCCTACGAGCTTTCCATATATTGTTCTTCACTTATTTCCTTTTACGTTGCTATTATTATCATCACTACAAAATACCAAAAACATTGCTTTTACTACCATTACTTTTTGCTACCGTTATCACTACTATCATATTACTTTGCTACTAAACTCTTTGCTGCATATATTAAGTTTCCAGATGTGGTTGAGTTGACAACTCAGCTGCTAATACTTGAGAATATTCTTTGGCTCCCCTTGTGTCGAATCAATAAATTTGGGTTGAATACTCTACCCTCGAAAACTGTTGCGATCCCCTATACTTGTGGGTTATCAAGACTATTTTCTGGCGCCGTTGCCGAGGAGCATAGCTCTATTCTTTGAGTCACTTGGGATATATATCTGCTTATCATTATGAAGAACTTGAGAGATCCAAAAACCAAGATCTATCCCTCAACTACGAGGGGAGGTAAGGAACTGCCATCTAGCTCTGCACTTGATTCACCTTCTGTTTTGAGTAAGCTTGCGACACCTACACCTGCTTCTGCTATTCGTTCTGATATGTCGCATGTTATTGATGATGCCACTTCTGCTATGCATGATACTTATGATGAAACTACCTCTATGCTTGATACTATTGTGCCACTTGATGAACAACTTGCTAGGGCTAGAGAGATTGAAAATATTGAATCTGATAATACTGATGAAAGTGATGATGAAGAATCACTTGTTATTCCTGAGGTTATGTCTTTGATCAAGAAGCCTCTTTAGCTATTTTAGCTTGCAAAGATAGATACGAACTTAAGAGGTTATTAGCTAAATGGAACAAGCAATCTCTAAATGCTAGAATGAAGCCTGACCCTGCTTTTGCTACTTCACCTATCTGTGTTACCGATAAGGATTATGAATTCTGTGTTGATCCTGATATAATTACTTTGGTTGAATCTGATCCTTTTCATGGCTATGAATCTGAAACTGTTGTGGCACATCTTACTAAATTAAATGATATAGCTACCCTGTTCACTACTGATGAGAGAACTCGTTACTTTTATGTCCTTAAAATATTTCCGTTCTCATTAAAGGGTGATGCTAAGATATGGTTTAATTCTCTTGATCCTGGTTGTGTGCGTAGTCCCCAGGATATGATTTATTACTTCTCTGCTAAATATTTCCCTGCTTATAAGAAACAAGCTGCTTTAAGGGATATATATAATTTTGTGCAAATTGAAGAAGAGAGTCTCCCACAAGCTTGGGGGAGGCTTCTCCAATTACTTAATGCTTTGCCTGATCATCCTCTTAAGAAAAATGAAATACTTGATATCTTTTATAATGGACTAACCGATGCCTCCAGAGATTACCTGGATAGTTGTGCTGGTTCTGTTTTCAGGGAAAGAACACCGGATGAAGCTGAAATTCTATTGAATAATATGTTGACAAATGAAAATAATTGGACACCTCCGGAGCCAATTCCTGAGCCTATTCCTAAACCAACTCCGAAGAAGAGGGGTATTCTATTTCTCAGTCCTGAAGATATGCAAGAGGCAAAGAAATCTATGAAAGAAAAAGGTATTAAAGCTGAAGATGTTAAGAATTTACCTCCTATTGAAGAAATACATGGTCTTAATTTACCGCCTGTTGAAGAAACATATAATCTTAATCCTTTACCTATTGAAGAAACTCATGGTCTTGATAACGCGACACAGTAGTAAAGGTAAATTCTCTCTATAGATATGATAAAGCTGAAATCCCATTTACTAAGTTTGCTAGCCCATGCTAAGCAAGAAGATTTTAATGGCTTATTTTGGTAGACAATTGAAATTACAATTCAAATATGCTTGAAGACTTGGGTGATTATATGTCTAATGTCAAAGGTGAACTTAAACTTATTAGTAAACATGCTTCTATGGTTACCACTCAAGTAGAACAAGTACTTTAAAGCTCAAAATGATTTGCTCAATGAATTGAATAGTAAGAATAATGATAATGTTGTTAGAGTTATGACTAGAGGTGGTAGAATGACTCGGGAACCTTTGTATCCTGAAGTCGACCCTAACAGAATTGAGCAGATTCTCAGAGAAATAATATAGATGCACCTAGTCCTTCTAAAAAGAAGAAAAAGAAAAATGATAGGACTTTGCATACTTCTAGCGATCCTATTGTTGAAACACCTGAGAATCCAAATGATATTTCTATTTCTGATGCTGAAACACAATCTGGTAATGAACCTGAAACTAGTGATAATGTTAATGATAATGTTCATGATGATGCTCAACCTAGTAATGATAATGATATAGAAATTGAACCTGCTGTTGATCTTGATAACCCACAATCAAAGAATCAACGTTATGATAAGAAAGACTTTGTTGCTAGGAAACATGGTAAAGAAAGAGAACCATGGGTTCAGAAACCCATGCCTTTTCCTCCCAAACCATCCAAGAAAAAGGATGATGAGGATTTTGAGCGCTTTGCTGAAATGATTAGACCTATCTTTTTGCGTATGCGATTAACTGATATGCTCAAAACAATCCTTATGCTAAGTATATGAAAGATATTATTACAAATAAAAGAAAGATACCGGAAGCTGAAATTTCCACCATGCTTGCTAATTATACTATTAAGGGTGGAATACCAAAGAAACTTGGAGATCCCGGTGTACCCACTATACCATGCTCTATTAAAAGAAATTATGTTAAAACTGCTTTATGTGATCTTGGAGCCGGTGTTAGTGTTATGCCTCTCTCTTTATATCGTAGACTTGATTTGAATAAGTTGACACCTACTGAAATATCTTTGCAAATGGCTGATAAATCAACTGCTATACCTGTCGGTATTTGTGAGGATGTGCCTGTTGTAGTTGCAAATGTTACTATTTTAACGGACTTTGTTATTCTTGATATTCCTGAGGACAATAGTATGTCTATTATTCTTGGAAGACCCTTTTTGAATACTGTAGGGGCTGTTATTGATTGCACTAAAGGCAATGTCACTTTTCATGTTAATGGTAATGAGCATACGGTACACTTTCCGAGGAAACAACCTCAAGTTCATAGTATCAACTCTATTGGAAAAATTCCATCGATTATATTTGGAGGTTTTGAATTTCCTCTTCCTACTGTCAAGAAGAAATATGATATTCTTATTATTGGGGATGTGCATATCCCCGTTAAGGTAACATAGTGTTATTCGGAATTTCTCCGGTTCCATGTTATTCAGAATGAGTTCGTTAACAAGACTTGATCAACCTTGTTAGTGGATTCCTTTTGATAATCATGAGATGGATGAAACTAGAAGGCACAACCTTCTGTACCCCACTTTTACTTTCTGTTATTTATATTAAATAAAATGAAAATAAATATTTGTCTGTCTGTTATATGATTATTCGTGCAATATAAAAATACCTTGAAAATAAAAGTTCTCCAAATGCCCTGAAAATTAAATATGATTTTTTCTAGAATATTTGAGGATTTATGGAACTGAGAACACACCAGCGGGGGCAACCACCTGCCCACGAGGGTGGAGGGCGCGCCCCCCTGCCTCGTGGGCCCACGGTGGCCCTCCTCCACTTATCCTTTCACCCATACACTCCTTCTTCCTCCCCCAAACACGAATAACCAGCTCAAACCTGAGTCCAAGCTCGTTTTGCTGCCATTTTCGATCTCCTTGCTCAAAGCACCTCTCACAAAACTGCTTGGGGAGATTGTTCCTTGGTATGTGACTCCTCCATTGGTCCAATTAGTTTTTGTTCTAGTGCTTTATTCATTGCAAATTTTTGCTGCTTAGGTGACCCTGTTCTTGAGCTTGCATGTCAAATTTATATGGTCGAAAGTAGTTTTGATGCATGATATAGGCCCTATGCACTTGTAGGAGTAGTTGCTATCAATATTATTGAGTTTGGTTTACTTTTATTTTGAAGTTACTAAAAAATTTCAAAAAATTTCAGAGGAAGAAAAAATGCTTAGGAAAATGTTCCAAGGTGGTTCTTCAAGGAAGCAAGGACCCAGACTTGCAATGCGTGATGCTGACGAAAAGCCACCAAGAGATGCTCCAGTGCGTCCTTGTGAGTGGCATTCTAAAAAATTTATGAATCGAGCGGGAATAAAATAGGAATTCAACACATATTTGCATAACGCTAATCTCGTGAGCTTCGAGGAAGAGAAGTGCAGCCAGTATCATAATCTCACTAGTTCCTTTGTGAGGAGGTTTGAATTTTCAACTTCACGTAATTCTCCAACTGTCCTGTTTGATCTTTATGATAAATCTTAGACCATGGATTTAGAGGATTTTACCCATGCTTGCAAACTTCCACAATGGGGTAGTACAAGGGATCCTCGCAAATCTGAATTTAGATATTTTCTTGCTAATATAACTGTTGGAGAATCTAGAGATATTACACAAGCTACCATAGGGAGCATTCATTTTCCTGCTATACATTATTTTGCTCTCTTCATAGGTAGATGCATTAATGGTAAAGATGATGCATGTCACATGTGTGTCCCCGATCTTAGTATTCTTAGGAGTGTTGTGTTAGGAGAGAAATCATATAATTTGGGAGCCATTGTTGCACGTAGGTTGCATCTTAATAGACGTAATGGAGATTTCTTTGGTGGAATTTATGCAACCCGCATAGCTAATTTTCTTGGTATAGATGTACGCGAAGATGATATTGAATTACATCCTGCCTATCTAGATTTTAATGCTATGGTTCACCACCAGTTTGTCGAGAGGAACGAATCACCACTCCAGTATCTACTAATCTTTGATAGACGTCGTGATGTCCGTATTACTCTCCCTGCTCCTGCTTTCTTTGATTATCGGGCAAGAGGAGGATATACCATTACCCGAGAGGAGGCAGATGAGTACGAGAGGAGAGAGGAGGCCGCTCGTCGCCACGCTGCAGCTCAGCGGGCGATAGCTGCTGCATCACAGTACGACCCCAGCTACTATTATGGATATCAGCCAGGCCAGTCGTGGCCATAGACCAACTGGAGTACGTATTTCCCACTGACATTACATTATGTTCACACACTCATTGCTAGATGTCAGTGCTCATACTTTTTCATTGTATCATCCATGCTAGTTTAATTTCCTTTTTATGCTTTCTTCTTGTGTGTTTAATAAACTTTAAGAAAAACCAAAAAAATAAGTTGTAGCATTTAATTAGTTTACTTTCCATGCTTGTAGTAGTAATTAAAAAGAAAACCCAAAAATATTTCCTGTTCTTCTTTTGCTTGTTGGGAGCTTTCCCGTGTAAATAGTTTTATTTCTTTTCTTTTCTTTGGGGGTCGATAGGAGAAGACAATAATTAAATTGTGGAAGTGGCTCTTATATGCATTATTGTTGATCTGACAAAAGAGACCATATTGCCTTGTCTTCTCCTGTTTATTGAATGCTTGCAGATTCCAGCTTAGTCCAATGCACGTGCACTATTATTATTATTCACATCGTTCGGTCGTGCAAGTGAAGGGCAATTATGATGTTATATGATGGACTAGCTGAGATGAGAAAAGCTGGTATGAACTCGACCCCTTTTGTTTTTGTAAATATGATTAGTTCATCGTTCCGGATTCAGCCTATTATGAATAAACATGTTTGCAATGACAACTAGAGATCATAGTTTCTTGTGCCATGCTTGATTAGCTATGAGTTATAATGGTTTACCTTGCGTGCCAACATGCTATTAAAATGGTTATGATGTGGTATGACAGGGTGGTATCCTCCTCTGAATGATTTAAGTGACTTGACTTGGCACATGTTCACACATGTAATTGAAACAAAATCAACATAGCCTTCACGATATTTATGTTCATGGTGGATTATATCCTACTCATGCTTGCATTCGGTGTTGATTAATTTTAATGCATGTTCATGACTGTTGTCGCTCTCTAGCTGGTCGCTTCCCAGTCTTTTGCTAGCCTTCACCTGTACTAAGCGGGAATACTGCTTGTGCATCCAAACTCCTTAAACCCCAAAGTTATTCCACATGAGTCCACTATACCTACCTATATACGGTATCTACCTGCCGTTCCAAGTAAATTTGTATGTGCCAAACTCTAAACCTTCAAATAAATATCCTGTTTTGTATGCTCGAATAGCTCATGTATCAACTAGGGTGTCTGTATCTTCCATGTTAGGCGGGTTATTCTCAAGAGGAGTGGACTCCGCTCCTCACTCACGAGATAAATGGCTGGTCACCGGGATGCCCAGTCCCATGCTTTATGCAAACTAAATCAAAATAATTGCAAACAAAACTCCCCCTGGGACTCTTGTTAGTTGGAGGCACTCGTTGTTTCGAGCAAGCCATGGATTGATGCTTGTGGTGGAAGGGGGAGTATAAACTTTACCATTCTGTTTGGGAACCGCCTATAATGTGTGTAGCATGGAAGATATCGCCATCTCTTGGTTGTTATGTTGACAATGAAAGTATACCGCTCAAAATATTATTCACCTCTGTTTCAAAACCGAGACCCGACACCTCTACAAATCCCTGCTTCCCTCTCTGAAGGGCCTATCTATTTACTTTTATGCTGAGTCATCATCCTCTTATTAAAAAGCACCAGTTGAAGAGCACCACTGTCATTTACATTCATTACTATTAGTTTACATTGAGTATGACTTGACTGGATCTCTTTTACCATGAATTACAATGTCTAGTCAGTCCTTGGTCTTTAAAGGTGCTCTGCATTTATGTTTTGCGGTCTCAGAAAGGGCTAGCGAGATACCATCCTGTTATATCATATTATGATAGTTTTGAGAAAGTGTTGTCATCCGATTTTTATTATTATGGCTCGCTAGTTGATCATGCTATTGATATGAGTAAACTTGAGACCTATGCGTTATTGCAAATGTGGTTAGTTGTAATCTTTGCTGAAAACTTGAATGCTGGCTTTACTTATTTACAACAACAAGAGAAAACAGAGTTTGTAAAAGTTTTTCTTTATCACTTTCAGTTTATCAACTGAATTGCTTGAGGACAAGCAAAGGTTTAAGCTTGGGGGAGTTGATACGTCTCCAACGTATCTACTTTTCCAAACACTTTTGCCCTTGTTTTGGAGTCTAACTTGCATGATTTGAATGGAACTAACCCGGACTGACACTATTTTCAGCAGAATTACCATGGTGTTATTTATGTGCACGAGCAAACGTTCTCGGAATGACCTGAACCTTCACGGAGACACTTTTCAGAAAATAAGAAAAATACATGGCAAAGATGAAGGCCAGGGGGGCACCACCTTGCCACGAGGGTGGGGGGCGCGCCTGCCCCCCTAGGGCGCACCCCCCTACCTCGTGGGCCCCCTGTTGCCTCTCCGACTCCAACTCCACCTCCATATATTGAGTTTCAGGGAGAAAAAAATCAAAGAGAAGAAATCATCGCGTTTTACGATACGGAGCCGCCGCTAAGCCCTAAAACCTCTCGGGAGGGCTTATCTGGAGTCCGTTCGGGGCTCCGGAGAGGGGAATCCATCGCCATCATCATCATCAACCATCCTCCATCACCAATTTCATGATGCTCACCGCCGTGTTTGAGTAATTCCATCGTAGGCTTGCTGGACGGTGATGGGTTGGATGGGATCTATCATGTAATCGAGTTAGTTTTGTTAGGGTTTGATCCCTAGTGTCCACTATGTTCTGAGATTGATGTTCCGATGACTTTGCTATGCTTAATGCTTGTCACGAGGGCCCGAGTGCCATGATTTCAGATCTAAACCTATTATGTTTTCATCAATATATGAGTGTTCTTGATCCTATCTTGCAAGTCTATAGTCACCTATTATGTGTTATGATCCGTTAACCCCGAAGTGACAATAATCGGGATACTTACCGGTGATGACCGTAGTTTGAGGAGTTCATGTATTCACTATGTGTTAATGCTTTGTTCCGGTTCTCTATTAAAAGGAGGCCTTAATATCCCTTAGTTTCCGTAAGGACCCCGCTACCATGGGAGGGTAGGACAAAAGATGGCATGCAAGTTCTTTTCCATAAGCACGTATGACTATGTTTGGAATACATGCCTACATTATATCAATGAACTGGAGCTAGTTCTGTGTCACCCAAGGTTATGGCTCTTACATGAGGAACCACATCCGGCATAATTCTCCATCACCGATCCATTGCCTACGAGCTTTCCATATATTGTTCTTCGCTTGTTTACTTTTCCGTTGCTATTGTTATCATCACTACAAAATACCAAAAACATTGCTTTTACTACCGTTACCTTTTGCTACCGTTATCACTACTATCATATTACTTTGTTACTAAACACTTTGCTCCAGATATTAAGTTTCCAGGTGTGGTTGAATTGACAACTCAACTGCTAATATTTGAGAATATTCTTTGGCGCCCCTTGTGTCGAATCAATAAATTTGGGTTGAATACTCTACCCTCGAAAACTGTTGTGATCCCCTATACTTGTGGGTTATCACTACGGCAGACGAGTCGGCGCGTGCGAGGCATCCACGGGCCCTACGCGACGCGGCGAGGTCAGTGGACAGGACGGTTGGGATGTTGCATGGCCGGAGCCACGTCGGTGACTAGCTCAGGCAGCGGCGCGTGCGGGTGTGCTTGGTGCGGCGTCCACAGCGAGTGGCAGAGGGAACAGAGAGGGAGAGGATGGCCAATGGCTCACTGTGGATGAAGTGAATTAGACGGCGGGCTTGGAGGGGGTCCGACCTGAGCGAGGCGGCAAGGGGATCTCCGGCGGCCGACGGCTAAGATGAAGATGATGGAGTGGCTTTGGGCATCCCGCGGGTGCGTGTTTGTCTTGGAGCTCTGTGGGGTCGAGGCCAAGCCTTTTGGCATGGCGGAAGTGTGAGGGAGTGGCTCTGGGCATGGTGGCAGCGAACGGTGGCGGCGGTCGCTCTCGGGTGCGTGCCAGAGAGAGAATAGAGGAGGGGGATGAGCTCGAGGGAGTAAGCGAGAGGGACCGAGGGGACTGCGTGGCGCCCCCAGGCGCTCGGTCGAGGGCGGGGGAGGAAGCAGGAGGTGGCGTCCGAAACATGAAGGCATTGCTTAAAAAGATTCCAACACTAGCTTGATGTTCAACATGAATCATGGAGGAGACAAAATGCTGCTGATGGGCTCAACAGCAACTCATCGGAATTTTCCATATCACCAGAATTCCACCATTATGTGAGCAATGTGATAGTATTGGTCAGACCAAAGGATGTAATGGTGTATGCTTGAGGAACACCCACGAGTAAGACAACATTATGAATATCGTTGGTTCTAACTTCATTTGACGATATCCCACACTCAAATCAAGGTTTCGACAAGACGATAGATTCAACAACCGATCACGAAAAACAATCGATGAAGATATCATCTCTTGTCAACACACACACAAACACAAGGATATCCCTTTGGAATGAACTAAATTAGGCAAGATTTATCTTCCAACTCTCCAAGTTGTTGTTTACCTTAACCAACTAGCTCAGGGGTATCCAACACAGATTCTTGGAGAAAGGGGTGGCTACAAGAAAACAACTTGGTCACGAACTCAACATAGCGGTCCGGTGACAACCTAGTAATACTTCCGAGAAGATATTCAGAAAATCACGAACCACCGATATGTTACTAAGCTCGAGAACAATCTTGCTTTTTAGGACAAGATGATATGATAAAGAGAGTGATGGATTGACACAATCCTAACTCATTGATCGAGGAGTGCACAGAAAATAAGGACTAGGTAGCACAATCAGTCCTAGTATGGTGATTCAATAACAAACACACTAAGAATGAAATTATTGTCCCTTAACTACCAAGCAACGGGATTGCTAGCAGTATTGATTTCACACATCATATAGTTCACTTGTCGGCATTCCGGTTACAATAACACAGAGACCGAGAAATGATTGATGATGGCGAGAAGTATCACCGCATCAAGAATTCATAAGAGGGTGTGCAATTCTCATGATACCCTTGCTATGAAAGAGGGTGATACTCCAAGGTAGAACAGGACAAAATCTAGATTGGCATTTTGATCTGTGGATTCCAATTGCTTTGACCCAATCCTCGAAGTGCACAAGGTACTGGAGTTTGTTTCTCCTAGTCATTCCGATGTTTGGTAGTTAAAGGACAATAATTTCATTCTAAGTCACACCGATCTAGCATGTAACACATCATATCACTTTGCGGCCTCACGCACGGTATTCCCACGGGTGCCACCATACCTGGCCCGGGACCGTTTGCACGTTTGGCTCACGTATATGATAGTGTCGCTAGCATCCATATGACAGAGAACCCGGGCTGTAGCAGCTGGGCTAACAGGACTCCGGGAACCCGTGCTGTAGCAGGCTAGCAGGACTCCGGAAGTCACCGCGTGATATTTCCCCGAAGGGACAGACACAGGAACGAAGTGGGACACATGCCGGCTAGTCTAGGTGTTCCGGAGCAGTAGTAACTGGGCTAGTAGGACTCCGATAAACCGGGCTGTAGCGGACTACCATGGCTTAGTGGAAGCACCAGACTACATTTCCCCATAAGAGAGGCTACCAAGGATGGACAACTAGGTTGTCGGATCCCACACATACCAAGCATTTCAATCATACACACAATATGCTCGATATGTGTAAATACAACATCGCATCACAACAAAACTCTACAACTCAAAGTATTTATTCATTAGGCTCCGAAGTGCCAGATATTACAAACATGGGTTAAATGACCCAGCATTCAAGTCATACAAGCAACAAGCGCATGCGGAACCTTAACTTGTCTAAGTACAGACAACTACAAATGAAAAAGACTGAGAAGCCTCACTATCTACAAGACCCTGTCGAAGGCAGAAGATCGTAGCTGAGGTCACAAGCTAAACGTCAAAGTCCACACAGAACTACTAGCGATACTGAAGTCTCTCTACAAAAACATAAATTAAGCAAACGTGAGTACAAATGTACCCAGCAAGACTTACATGAGAACTATCTACATATGCATCAGTATCAACAAAGGGGGTGGTGGAGTTTAACTGCAGCAAGCCAGCTTTCACTTAGTGGCTATCCTGTACTATGATTGCAAGTAACTCTTTTGAGGTGGCGCACACGAGTCCACATATTCACCAATAAATACACCACTATGGATCCCCTGCCGTCTCCCTACGAGAACGCCATCCATAGCACTCACACTTATCTTGCGCATTTTAGAGTATCCACTTTCACTTGTCTATGAACTGTATAGGCAACCAAGTAGTCCTTTACGGCGGACGCGGCTATTCAAATAGGTGATGTTAACCCTACAGGAGTGTACTTCTTCATACATGTTTCCACCACTTAGCGTCTGCACACGACATGTGCTTGGCAGACTTCAAGCGAAAGCCGACGTGGGTGTAGACCACGACCTAACTAACCACACAAGTCTCTAGTCCAGGTTTATCGCCTATTCGGGTTCCATCTGCGAGGAGATCCGGCCGGGGTTTCGCTCACAGCCCCAAACGATGTGTACAGGTTTCCGAGACACCGAACGGGCGCCGGACATACCCGACCGCAGTGTATCTACCGCATCATAGACCACCCCTAGGGTCAGCACTACGCACAGCCTCCAACACATATCCTCCAAACACCAGAAACTAGTTTCAACTCCCGTACAGAGGACAGGGACGGTTAATAAGTTGAGCGGGGTCATATTTCAGGGCCCAATGCATGGTAGTAGCTGAATCTCAAATCACACATACAGATCTCAGTGCTTAAGGACGGTTCCAATGAAACAACCCACCATGTACTCCTACATGGCCTCTCATCGATACCTTTACCAAATTGTGTTCTACACATCACTCCCATTACCGACATAAGCATTTCACTCTAGCCGATCACCCAGATGAACCAGACTTGACACGACTCTAAGCATAGCAGGCATAGCAAGGTAGGAAACACAGACAAGGCTCAATGAACTCCTACACATGCTAGTGGGTTTCATCTAGCTATTGTGGCAATGACATGTCATGTAGAGGAAATGGGTTCAACTACCATAGCACACAGCAGTTTGAAATGTTGTTGTCTTAAATGCAGTAAATGAGAGCAGGAGTGAGAACATGGGGTTGTATCGATATGATCAATGGGGCTGCTTGCCTAATGGAGTGGTAGTAGGATACTGCCCTTCAGTCGCATATTCATGGGTATCCTCGGAGGCAGAACCTACCATGAAAGACACATCGGAACACAATCATCACATGGCAATATGCAACAATATGATGCATGCTACGACATGGCAATATGGGTGTGTTTTGGCTAATGCATTCTAAAACAGGTTGGTTTGAGTCCATTTGAATAAAAGATTCAGATGAAAGCCCATGATATGAAGTCATATTAATGCATTAGCTTGTTTCACTTAAACAGCAAGGTTAAACTGTTATGACATGCACGAAACCAGTACAGATGGAAAGATTGGATTTTTCTGATCAATTTTCCTATATAAATCTTTGCATTTGGAGTTACAGATAAATTTCTATGAATTTTTGAAGTTTACAATATTTTCTGGAATTTCTTGTATAAGAATAAATCCAGTAAATGATTTATTGCGTCAACATTGCGTCAGGGTGACGTCGGCAGTCAACGGGGACGGTCCAGGTCAAACCTGACCAGTGGGTCCCGCGTGTCAGTGTCATTAGAATAACTAATTTTAGTTAGTCATAATCCTAGGTTAATTAGCAGGGCGGGCCCACACGTCAGTACCCACTAGGGTCAAACGATGGTAAAACCCGGGTCAACTGGGTCAAAACCTGCCGGCGAGTCGACCCCGGCGAGGCCAGACATGGCGGAGAGCTGCGGGTTTGCGTCTCCAGTGACCAAACGGTCGGCAGAGGGGATCTATATGATGCAGACACACGTCCGCATCGATTAGTGGTGGCGGTTGGGCTTGGGGTGGCCAGAGTTGTCGCCGACGATGACCTTAGTGGTTGCCGGAGCTCGGGTGAGCTCAGGGTTGAGGCTACGGCGAACGAGTCAGCATGTGCGAGGCATCTACGGGCCCTACGCGATGCGGCGACGTCAGTGGACAGGACGGCTCGACCGTTGTGTGGCCGGAGCGACGTCGGTGGCGAGCTCAGGCAGCGGCGCGTGCGGCTGTCCTTAGTGCGGCGTCCACGGTGAGTGGCAGAGGGAACAGAAAGGGGGAGGATGGTCAGTGGCTTACGGCGGATGCAGTGAAGCAGGCGGCGGGCTTGGAGGGGGTCGGAGTTGAGCGAGGCGGCGAGGGGGATCTCCGGCGGCCGACGGCGAAGATGAAGATGATGGGGTCGCTTCAGGCGTCCCGCGGTCGCGTGCTTCGTCTTGGAGCTCCGTGGCGTCGAGGCGGAACCTTTGGGCATGGCAGAAGGGTGAGAGGGTGGCTCTGGGCACGGTGGCAGCGAACGGCGGCGGCGGTCCCTCTCGGGTGCGTGCGAGAGAGAACAGAGGAGGGGGTGAGCTCGATGGAGTGAGCGAGAGGGACCAAGGGGCTGCGTGGCGCCTCCAGGCACTCGGTCGAGGGAGGGGGAGGAAGCTGGAGGTGGCGTCCGGTGCGTGCACGGGCGACACACCTCTCTCTTTTGGTAAATAAGAGAGAGAGAGAGAGAGAGAGAGAGAGAGAGAGAGAGAGAGAGAGAGAGAGAGAAGGACTAACCTGGCACCCACCAACCGGCCCAGCTCTTGTGCTGGTCCAGCATTGTTGGCCCAACCCACTGCTGTAGTGGCCCAGCCCAGCGCCGCCTCCTTCAACCTCGTGCCAGAAGGCATGAGGGCGTGTGCCAGTGGTGCGCCAGCATGCGCACGGCCATCGACGGCCACCTCCTGCTTGCCGCTTCGCCCTGGCCCTCCCTGGTGCAACAACGCCACCTCCTCGACCCTCTCTCACCGTGTCACCCCGGATCAGAGAAAACCAGAACGCCCCGTATTCCAGCCCAGCGATCGAGGTGAAGTCTTCTGGAATACGGTACTACTTAGTATAGAATAAACCATATTTCTATTACAACACGAATGTAAATACAATGGTTCCGATATTACAATGAATAAGATCGGTACGGCGACACCACGCCAACCACGGTTGCTCTAAACAAGCAGCATAACAACTCGAAGCAGCGGAACAACGAACGTCGACGATGGACTCCAATCCGCAGGGACTCTGGCTGGAACGTTTAACCTAGATCGCGAACAAGGGAACAACACAAAACAAGCAAGCAATCTAGGCACGACCTGCAAATTGGCATGACACGCCTGGTCAGTACATTGAATGTACTTGCAAGCTTACAATAACCAGAAGCATTCAAGATGAACAACAACATGTGTAGGATCGAAAGTATGTCTAGAGGGGGGTGATTAGACTACTTGACCAAATAAAAACTTAACCTTTTCCCAATTTTAGTTCTTGGCAGATTTTAGCTATTGTAGGACAAGTCAAGCAATCATCACACAATTCAAGCAAGCATGCAAAGAGTATATTGGCAGCGGAAAGTAAAGCATGCAACTTGCAAGAATGTAAAGGGAAGGGTTTGGAGAATTCAAACGCAATTGGAGACAGGGATGTTTTTCCCGTGGTTCGGATAGGTGGTGCTATCCTACATCCACGTTGATGGAGACTTCAACCCACGAAGGGTAACGGTTGCGCGAGTCCACGGAGGGCTCCACCCACGAAGGGTAATGGTTGCGCGAGTCCACGGAGGGCTCCACCCACGAAGGGTGCACAAAGAAGCAACCTTGTCTATCCCACCATGGCCATCGCCCACGAAGGACTTGCCTCACTAGCGGTAGATCTTCACGAAGTAGGCGATCTCCTTGCCCTTACGAACTCCTTGGTTCAACTCCACAATCTTGTCGGAGGCTCCCAAGTAACACCTAGCCAATCTAGGAGACACCACTCTCCAAGAAGTAACAAATGGTGTCTTGATGATGAACTCCTTGCTCTTGTGCTTCAAATGATAGTCTCCCCAACACTCAACTCTCTCTCTCATAGGATTTGGATTTTGTGGAAAGAAGATTTGAGTGGAAAGCAACTTGGGGAAGGCTAGAGATCAAGATTCATATGGTAGGAATGGAATATCTTGGTCTCAACACATGAGTAGGTGGTTCTCTCTCAGAACATATGAGTTGGAATTGTGTATGTGTTCTGATGGCTCTCTCCGTGAATGAAGAGGAGGTGGAGGGGTATATATAGCCTCCACACAAAATCCAACCGTTACACACAGTTTTCCAATCTCGGTGGGACCGAATCAACAAACTCGATCGGACCGAAAAGGTAAACCTAGTGACCGTTAGAGATTTTCGGTGGGACTGACATGCAACTCGGTAGGACCGATATGGTTAGGGTTTGGGCATAACGTAATCTCGGTGAGACCGATTACACAAACTCGGTGAGACCGAGTTTGGTAATAAGCTAACCAGAGAGTTGGTCAGGTAAACTCGGTGGGACCGATTTGCTCTTTCGGTGAGACCGAAAAGTTACAAAAAGGAAACAAAGAGTTTACACTGCAATCTCGGTGGGACCGATTCACTCTTTCGGTGAGAACGAAAAGTTACGAAAGGGAAACAGAGAGTTTGCAATCCCATCTCGGTGAGACCGAGATCCCTATCGGTAGAACCGAATTGCTAGGGTTTGGCAGTGGCTTATGACAAGTGAAACTCGGTGGCGCCGGATAGAAAGAATCGGTAGGACCGAGTTTGGCTTAGGGTTTAGGTCATATGTGGATATGGGAAAGTAGTTGAGGGTTTTGGAGCATATCACTAAGCACATGAAGCAAGAGGCTCATTAAGCAACACCTCATCCCTCCTTGATAGTATTGGCTTTTCCTAAAGACTCAATGTGATCTTGGATCACTAAAATATAAAATGAAGAGTCTTGAGCTTTTGAGCTTGAGCCAATCCTTTGTCCTTAGCATTTTGAGGGTTCCACTTTCACATCCATGCCATGCCAATCATTGAGCTTTCCTGAAATAGTCATCTTGGAATAGCATTAGCTCAATGAGCTATATGTTGTTATGAATTACCAAAACCACCTAGGGATAGTTGCACTTTCAATCTCCCCCTTTTTGGTAATTGATGACAACATATAGATCAAAGCTTCGACAAATGATAATAAGCATGAAATATATCGTCGCTTTGAGAAGTATGTGACAAGTAAGAGCTCCCCCTAAATTTGTGCATATTTAAAATTTGCTTTGGACTGCAAATGCACAAAGAGTTAGAGTCATGGGTTACTCTTCCATGTCACATACATCTTGGTGGAGCGCTTAAAATGATAAGAATGAAATACATGCACTCATCACCAAGAATAGTGAATGATCACATAAGATAGATAAGATGATAATATTAAGCAAACATTAAGTGTAGCTTATGATCAAACACATGATCATCAATGTCTCACGAGCAATGACATAGTATCTCACACAAAAGCAAACAAAGTTCGAAAAACCACCAAATAAAACAAGTGAGAATAAAAGCAACACTCTCTCTCGAAGCCTATGATCTATACATTTTCTCCCCCTTTGGCAACAAGTTACCAAAAAGTTCCTAGAAAATGCATAGTGCTAAGTCGACACTCAAGGCTTGATCTTCAGGTGGTGGTGGAGTCCGGAGCACTCCAAGGACGAAGCCTTCTGTAGACGTGGTCGGAGTCGAGGCTGAAGTGGACGCTGGAGCTGGTGGAACTGAGGCTGTAGCTGGTGCAGACGTGGTGGCTCTGGGGTCACAACTGGCATTGCAGACGACCTCGGACCTCGTGGCACTCTGGCAAAGGCATCAGTTGTAGTCTTGCCTCTCCTCTCCTGCATGTCATCCTGGAGCTGCTCCACTGCAGTCTGAATCTCTGTCACTTTGACATCCAAGTCATAGAACTTTTGTTCCATGATCCTCTCTAAGCTTGCCTGGTTCTGAGTTAGGGTGGCTAGTCCTTGCTCAATCCGTAGGGTGGATGCAATCAAGTAACCAAGCTGCTCTTGTTTGGTTTTCAGGAAATATTCAGATGCCTCCTCTTGAGTAGGCATCTTGGCAGCTTTCTCCTTCCTCGCCTTCTCCTTCTTGGCTTGTGCTTGGGCAGATGATGGCTCATTCTCAGTCATGACCACTTGATTATCTTCAAAATCTGGACGGATGAGCAGGTGTTCCTTGTCCAATAAGTATATCCCCGTGCCCATCTTAGAGTTGATGAGCTCCTGAATCTGTGGGGCATATCCACAGCTCCTCTTCTGGTCTGCTGCTGTCCTCTTGATTATTTCAGTCATAAGGCTCATGACTTTGAATTTCTGTGGCACGTCAAAGATATGAAGCAAGTTGATCGCGTGGCCCCTAATCATCTTGTGATCTCTAGACTTGGGCAATAGGGTTTGCCTAAGAATCCAGTTGATGGTTGGCAGCCCTGACAGAAGATAGTGTACTGAGCCAAACTTGAACGTATCAAGTGCTTCATTTGGAATCTCCTTGTACATGATTGACATTGAGTTGTGGTCCATCTTCTTCTTGGCATAAATGTCCAAGTCATCGTCATGCTCTTTTGGGGCATTAATCAGCTGAGCCCATTCAGCAACTGTAGACTGGTACCTCGTACCCTCTGACATCCATCAATCCTGCCATCTGGATAGAAATGGGCTGTGGAGTAGAACTACATGATGAGTTCCTCGTTCCACTTTGTGAGCTTCTGCCCAACAAAGTCCTCTACTCCACATGCCTTGAAGCTGTCCTGCACTCCAGGGTAGTACTCTTCGTTGTCCTTGATGTATTGCCAATCAACCCATCTCATATCACAGACAATTGGCTTCTTGTCTAGCAGCACGGTCTCATAAAATTCTTGCTGCTCCTTGGTGTGAAACCTATAGTCAACTGCAGTCCTTCTCCTTGAAGCATACGGGTCTGCTTCTCTCCACTTCCGGAGCCCTGAATCTCTCCTGAGTTTCATATCCTCAGCCACAGGATGAGCATGGTTGTGGTCTGGGATCTCGGGCTTGAGCTTTCTAAGAACATTCTCTTCTTCTTCTTCTGCAGCTTCAGGCACTGGGGCCTTGTTCTTCTCAGTAGCTGGGATGCTTCTTGTGTTTCTCTTTGGCTTTGGCTTTGTAGCTGGCTTGGCCTTGGAAGTAGCTGCCCCTGTTCTTATGGCATCACCCATCAGCTTGGGTGCCTTAGGTGCTGGTGCAGCTACCTCTTCTTCTTCCTCCTCATCTTCCATGATGGAAGCCTTGCCAAGCACTCTGGCTACAGTTTTCTTCACCCTTTCTTTCCTCTTCTTGCCTTCAGCAGCAACTGGCTCAATGGGAGTGGGCTTCTCAGTTGAAGCTCTGGCCTTTGACATAGGCTGCCTGCCTGCTGGCCTTTTGATCTTCATCCCTGGTTTTATGCCCTGTGCTGCCTCAACTCTCTTGGAAGTTGCTTCCTCTTCTGCCACATAATCCTCATCTTCTGAGTCTGAGGTTCTCTTCTTTCTCTGTCTTGTGGCAGCTTTAGGCAGATTGCTAGGGGTGCTCCTGCTGCCATCATCTGAGGAACTTGAGGGACTAGTGCCCTCACTCATCTGCACTTGCTGCTCTGACAAGTTCTGGCTATCACTTTGGTCTGACTTGATGCAAACTCTGACTGCCGACCCTGTGAATAGGTTATAGATGAGATAGAGTGCATAAGCATCACAAAATGTAGAGATTTTTGCAAAAGAATAATTCAAAAACTTAGTTTTAGTTTCCCATTGAAAGCATCTCGGATCTACCGATTTCTAAACTCGGTGATACCGAAGCAGTTTTGGCACCTAAACTAGTGAACTCGGTCAGACCAAGTCACAGTTCGATGGCACCGAGACTGCTAGGGTTTTACAGAGTTCCAAAATCGGTCTCACCGATAAGTAATTCTCGGTCAGACCGAGTCTCACTTGTGCAATGGCATAAGCCAAATCGGTGGGACCGAGTTTTTCAACTCGGTGGGTCCAAGATGGTTTCGGTGGAAACCTAACCCTAAAATTTTCGAATTAAACCTAATCTACGAGTTCATTGACTGGATAGAAGTTTAACAAACGTGGCAAGAATCATGATGATCACAATGTGCTAAGAATCGGATTGGGGAATAGCACAAAGATCGAGTCCATACCCTAGTTCGGCGGAGACTCGCTACGGTGGCAACGGCGGGGTTGAATTTCCGTTGACGGCGACGGAGACCAGCGACTGGAGGCGGCTGGCAGCGAGGAGACGATCCGGAGACCAAGTTGGCAGAGCAGGCTATCGCGCGGGCGAAGGGGTTCGGAGAAATTTCCAATTTTTTGCCCGTGACTATATATAGCCCGACCCTGTCAGTGTGACCGAGTGGAACAACTCAGTGGCACCGAGATGCAAAACTGTATACAGTTGTTGCAACTCGGTGTGACCGAATGGTTCAAATCGGTTGCACCGAGATCGAAAACCTAGATCAACTTAATGATCTCAGTAGGACCGAAAGTGGGGTATCGGTCAGACCGAGAATCATAAAGAGGTTTTGGAAGTTTAAGTCTATGACGAATCGGGGACTCCGAGCGCTCCTCACACAGAGTGGTTCGAATCTGACTTGATCAAATTTTGTGATGTAGCATGAATAGAGTTTGAGACGAGAAAAGCATAGATAGCTAGAGGAGGTTCTTAGGCATTCTTGTCCATCCACTTGGCAAAAGGAAATAAAACCAAACAATCAAAACAACAAGTGGATGTCCTCGAATGAGTAAAATATGCAACCAGCATGCTCACACAATAAGATGGCAAATGAAATATGTGACAAGGCATGCACAACCAATTCTAGCATCTATCAAGCAATTTGCGATGACAAGGTCATCTATATATGAGTATATTGACTTAGGAGTCAAGTGAGAACACTTGATCATAGGTCATACTCATCGTTTAAGCTCAAGTGGGGTTACCACTTTTACATAAAGCATTGTTGTGTTCACATCTTTAGAGTTGCTTTAGCTCAAGTCTTAGAGTAAAGCTCCCCCTAGATGTGATATCCCCCCTTAGAGGGATGAACTAACCTCGGGTTTTGTCGATGATGACTTCATGTAGATGTTGAAGATGTGGATGCTCAATGTTGATGTAGATCACTTGGAGCTATCCATTTGAGTGAATTGCACTTTCAATACCTACATGGGTTAGTCCCACAAGGAACAAACAAGGATATCCATAGACATAGAGTGATGCACACACAAGATGATGACCATGAAAACTTTTAGGTTACCTTGTCCCTTGTCTTAGCAACAAGAGGGTTTGTGACTCCTTGAACTAGTGCAATATGTGGAAGTTGATTGCACTTGTTCTTGCCAAAATGATAAGAGTGAAGTATGTTGGCGGAGTCACCCTCAAGAACTCTCTAGTTCTTCTTCTTTTGGATCCACACCATCTTGATGGGAATCCTTGGAGTTGTAGTCGTACTTGATGAAGTGGAACTTGAAGTAGTCTTGGGAATCCACTTGACTAAGGTCTTAGGAGCTTCTTCAAATGCATCAATTCCTCTTGAAGCTTTTCCTTGCCTTTTTGCTTGTAGTCTTGTGGTGGAAGATCATCTTGAGCTTGTGTCCCCTTGAAAGAAGTATCATACTTCTCTTGTTGAGGAACAAACTTTGTCTTGGGGTATTGATCTTCTTCCCACTCAACTCCATTGGCATTGAATTTTCGTTCAAAACCAACACCTTGATTCTTCCGGTGCGTTCCTTGCTTGCGCACAATTTCCTCGAATTGCTTACTCCCGGCAAGGCTTTTGTACACTCCTTTCTCTATAATTCCCTTCAATAAGCTATTTTCTTGCTCAAGTGTAACTTGGCTAAGAGAATCATTAGTGGAATCAAGAGAACTACTAGAAGCAACAATATTGGATTTAGCATGATCATTGTTACTGCTAGAGGAAGAATCTTTCTTGTTCTTGTTACGAGACTTGACTTGAGGCATGTAAGTGGATAAGAGTAAACGCTTGGCAATGTAAGAAGAACTTTTCTTGCGGAGATCATCATTGATTGCTTTTAAGAACTCATGCTCTTGCTCAAGATTGAGCTTTTCAAAGCGTAATTTCTCATGAGCTCTTAAAAGTTCTCGATGATCTTCGAAGATAGTTTCATGAGCTAACTTAAGAGTGTTTAGTTCTTTAGTTAGAGCCTCAATCTTCTCCTTATCATTGTCATTCGTTTTATCTTGCTTAGCATGATTAATTGACGTTTCATCATAGTATTCATCACTAGAGTTGTCAACAAGCAAATCATCACCTAACAAGTCATCTTCATCACTATTGAAATCAACATACTCGAGGTATGTTACCTTAGGACCTTTGGCCATGAAGCATCTTCCAATTCCTTCATTTGGTGAGTCAAATTTGTTGTAGGAGTTGGTTGACACAAGTGCTAGACCGGCAACACCTTCATCTTGAGTATCTTTGGAGTCGGAGTGATAACTTCTCTCGGAGTGGCTGTCGGAGTCGGAGCCGGATACCCATTCACCAACATGAGCTTGATGTCTTCGTTTTGTGTAGCTCCTTGATGATTTTTCCTTCCTTTCCGAATCCTTGCTTCTTCGTGAGTATCTTCGTTCATAACGATCATCTCTACTCCTTCTCTCTCTTGGTGGTGATTCTTTGCTTCTTCTTTTTGGAGAATCTTCTCTTCTCTTGTAGGGAGCCGTACACTCATTGGAATAGTGTCCGGGTCTTCCACAACTGTAGCAGTTTCGCTCTTGACTAGAATATCTTTTGTCATTGTAGGACCTTGACTTGAAGCTTCTATTTTTGCTTCTACTCTTGTAGAACTTGTTGAAGTTCTTCACCATTAAGCTCAATTCTTCATTGAAGTTTTGTTTCTCACTTGATGATGTAGGGGCTTCACATGAGGCTTTGTAGGCACCACTTTATTTGTTGTGAAGTTCCTCTTTATCCTTAAGTGACATCTCATGAGCAACTATTCTTCCAATCACCTCCGTTGGCTTGAGATCTTTGTAATTGGGCATCATTTGGATCAATGTGCACACGGTATCATATTTTCCATCCAAGGCTCTTAGAATCTTCTTGATGATGAATCTATTGGTCATCTCTTCACTTCCTAAGCCGGCAATCTCATTTGTGATGAGAGCAAGCTTAGAGTACATTTCAGCGACACCTTCACCATCCTTCATTATGAACTTGTCAAGTTGACTTTGAAGCACATCCAACTTGTATTCCTTGACGGAGTCGGAAACTTCGTTCATATCAATCAAAGTGTCCCAAATTTCCTTTGCATTCTCAAGACGGCTGATTTTGTTGAATTCTTCGGGGCACAATCCATTGAAGAGAATATCACAAGCCTGAGCATTGTATTGCAACATCTTCAACTCATCCGCGGTAGCTTCACGGTTTGGTTCTTTCCCATCAAAGAAGTCACCTTGCAAACCAACACACACAATAGCCCAAACGGCGGGGTTATGTCCAAGAATATGCATTTTCATTTTATGCTTCGAACTAGCAAAATTAGTACCATCAAAGTAAGGACCTCTACGGTGATAATTTCCCTCGCTAGACGCCATACTCTCCTAGGTTGTGAAACCAAGGCTATGACCACCAAAAGCTATGGAGATCAAATCAAATGGAGACCAAAGCTCTGATACCACCTGTAGGATCGAAAGTATGTCTAGAGGGGGGGTGATTAGACTACTTGACCAAATAAAAACTTAACCTTTTCCCAATTTTAGTTCTTGGCAGATTTTAGCTATTGTAGGACAAGTCAAGCAGTCATCACACAATTCAAGCAAGCATGAAAAGAGTATATTGGCAGCGGAAAGTAAAGCATGCAACTTGCAAGAATGTAAAGGGAAGGGTTTGGAGAATTCAAACGCAATTGGAGACACAAATGTTTTTCCCATGGTTTGGATAGGTGGTGCTATCCTACAACCACGTTGATGGAGACTTCAACCCACGAAGGGTAACGGTTGCGCGAGTCCATGGAGGGCTCCACCCACGAAGGGCTCCACCCACGAAGGGTCCACGAAGAAGCAACCACCCACGAAGGGTCCACAAAGAAGCAACCTTGTCTATCCCACCATAGCCATCGCCCACGAAGGACTTGCCTCACTAGCGGTAGATCTTCACGAAGTAGGCGATCTCCTTGCCCTTACAAACTCCTTGATTCAACTCCACAATCTTGTCGGAGGCTCCCAAGTAACACCTAGCCAATCTAGGAGACACCACTCTCCAAGAAGTAACAAATGGTGTGTTGACGATGAACTCCTTGCTCTTGTGCTTCAAATGATAGTATCCCCAACACTCAACTCTCTCTCATAGGATTTGGATTTTGTGGAAAGAAGATTTGAGTGGAAAGCAACTTCGGGAAAGCTAGAGATCAAGATTCATGTGGTAGGAATGGAAGATCTTGGTCTCAACACATGAGTAGGTGGTTCTCTCTCAGAACATATGAGTTGGAATTGTGTATGTGTTCTGATGGCTCTCTCCGTGAATGAAGAGGAGGTGGAGGGGTATATATAGCCTCCACACAAAATCCAACCGTTACACACAGTTTTCCAATATCGGTGGGACCGAATCAACAAACTCGGTCGGACCGAAAAGGTAAACCTAGTGACCGTTAGAGATTTTCGGTGGGACTGACATGCAACTCGGTAGGACCGATATGGTTAGGGTTTGGGCATAACGTAATCTCGGTGAGACCGATTACACAAACTCGGTGAGACCGAGTTTGGTAATAAGCTAACCAGAGAGTTGGTCAGGTAAACTCAGTGGGACCGATTTGCTCTTTCGGTGAGACCGAAAAGTTACAAAAAGGAAACAAAGAGTTTACACTGCAATCTCGGTGGGACCGATTCGCTCTTTCGGTGAGACCGAAAAATTACGAAAGGGAAACAGAGAGTTTGCAATCCCATCTCGGCGAGACCGAGATCCCTATCGGTAGAACCGAATTGCTAGGGTTTGGCAGTGGCTTATGACAAGTGAAACTCGGTGGCGCCGGATAGAAAGAATCGGTAGGACCGAGTTTGGCTTAGGGTTTAGGTCATATGTGGATATGGGAAAGTAGTTGAGGGTTTTGGAGCATATCACTAAGCACATGAAGCAAGAGGCTCATTAAGCAACACCTCATTCCTGCTTGATAGTATTGGCTTTTCCTAAAGACTCAATGTGATCTTGGATCACTAAAATATAAAATGAAGAGTCTTGAGCTTTTGAGCTTGAGCCAATCCTTTGTCCTTAGCATTTTGTGGGGTCCACTTTCACATCCATCCATGCCAATCATTGAGCTTTCCTGAAATAGTCATCTTGGAATAGCATTAGCTCAATGAGCTATATGTTGTTATGAATTACCAAAACCACCTAGGGATAGTTGCACTTTCAGCATGGCAATTACAGGTTAAGCAGGAATTATCATGAGATCAACAGGATAACATGGCATGAACAACATGAACATAATACTACTAGAACAATATGATCATGGCATGAACATATAAATCTGATGATACTAGCATACAACAGGATGACACTACATGCACCATTTATTCTGCTCGGGTTACCTCGTAACCATCACATGCATCACTTACCAACTTTGGACATTACACGATCATCTCAGGATCAAATCAAGCTTGGTATAAACAATACCGTAGTAATCATCAAATGAACACAAGGAGCTTGATCTTTTCCCATGATTCTCGCACAACATCATGAATATCCAACAACTCGGTATCCTGATACCACGGTGATCATTCCGGCGATCACAACCATGACCAATACTTGGTCTCAAACAGTGATCCTTCCGGCGATCACAACCAACTTATCTCATCCTCGAACCAGGGTTGTTATTTAGCACATTATTATTATTACTATGGACTCATAGTGTGACCAACTACGAACTAGGCCCTTATCCGTGGACGTGGCTATCGATAGATTTAATATACACTCTGCAGAGGTTAGTACACTGTACCCACACTACAGAACCCATGGCCTCGTACTCCCATTCGGGTAGACCAACGACGTTCCGACAAAACCGATCTATTGCCATGACACTCTCCCGGCCACTCCGACCCACTCCCAAAGGCTAGTCTTGGGTGGCCCCGTGTCTACCAAAGACACAACGACCACCATCGTGGCCAAACGTCCCTCACGGGGACCGGATCCATAATAATAACAACAACGAGCACACAAGGTTATGTCTGCTTACCGGGCCAGGGTACCGCATGCCCATAACCTTCCCTAGTTGGAGGCACCGGCGAGAGGCATGACAATAGATCCAGTTAGGACCTTCCCATAAAGGTAAGCGTGGTTGCACTGGTCAGTTCGATATGGTGGCACCATGACTCGCCAAGAGGTGTTCAAGTTCAATTTAATCCGGTTAAACTTGAATGCAAATATGCTGAGCCATGATAAAATAACATGATACAATTACAATGCATGAGCATGATATCAACGTAAGCACGGGTGCAACTTAACTGGCCACCATATCAACAATGAATCATCTCCAACTAAGCATGGCATAATGAAGAGTATGAATATTACCAGTACAACACTACTCAGAGCATAACATGACCACTAGCATCAACAATAAATATCATGCAAGAACATATCAACAATGCCATCATGCAAGCATTTAACCAACTGGATGCAATGGAACAAGCATAACAACGGTACTCGGGACAGACGACAGTCATGCACCGAAGACCATTACCAACATCAACATGTACTACTAGCAAGCATAAGCCTATGAAAAGAATACTAGAAACTAGCAGGGCATGACAACCAGGTGCATAACAACATAGCAAGAAAGTAAGCACTAATCCAGAAGCATTACCGAAACAACGATAACCATATTTTAAACAAGCAAACATTTAAAAAATATTCAAGTTGAAAACCATGGCTATTGCATGACTATCATGCAAGTGGGTATTGTGGCTTGCTTGGGGGTGACAGAGACTCCAGGAAGAAGTGCGGTGAAGCCGCGGAACGAAACGTCTTACGGTACGTTCTCGGAGAGGCTGATTAGAGGCAAGGGTAAATTGGTCATTTTCACTATGCGAACACCTAGTGAGAATGTTAACAAAAGATAGAGCTCGACGATACGAAGAAGTGAGCGTTGGTTTCACCTCAATCGGAGTTACGGTTGAAAAGTTGTGAAGGTTGGAAGAACAGGGACCAATCTGTGAAAATTTTATCACCAACGGGTCCCTGGGAGGAAAAACAGAAAGCGCATAAGGAGAAATACGTTTTCAAACTGAACAAATGTATTCTTGGTTGAAGTAGAACGAAAGTACGCTTTCCAGAGAAGAAAACGTATCATGGGAATACGTCTCCACTTAAACACGTGGACCAGGGGGAGGAGGGGCTTACAGGTGGGGTCCAGGCGCAGGGGAAGGGGCCAGCGCTTGGTCGTCTCCTTCCTCTGTTCGCTCACGCGAGGAACAGAGGAGGAACGAGGCCAGGTAGGAGCGCTCAGGCGAGGGGGCCGGCCGGCTCTGGCCATCTCTGGCCGAGCCGAGGCCACCAGTCGGTGCGGGAGGCCATGGCGAACCCGTTCAGAGGGTAAGGCGGCGCCGGGGAGGAGTGGAGAGGAGGGGAGGTCGCGGCGACGGGAGGCGCCAGGAGCTTCGGGCGGCAGCGGCTCTTCGGCAAAGCACGCACTCCGGCGAGTGGGCAAGTAGGTGGGGCGGCTGAGTGGAACGAGGGGGAGACAGTGGATGTGGAGGGAAGGCGAAAGGAGGATCGGGTTGGCCAGAATCATGCCGAGGCCGAGGCGGCCATGGTGGACAGAGGCGAACTCCGATGAGATGGGGCGATTCCAGAGAGCAAATGAGGCGGGGGAGAGATGGGTGAGCTGCGGGAGGGCTCGGGGTACGCTTAAATAGCCGCGGAGAAGGCTCTGGAGCTCACAAGCGAGCTTGAGCAGTGCTCTAATGGAGGTCAGGGGCAGGGCATGGGATGGGCACTGTTCTAGCGGCGCAATAATGGCGAACCACGACAAGGCAGCGATGCAGGGCGATGCAGGGCATCACTGGGGAGCTACTAGACATGAATGGAGGTCGAGACGAGGAGGGAGCAGACGAGCATAGTGGCCGGAACAAGCCAGAGCACTCCTGCAGCCATGACACAAGCGTGATCACCACGCGCACTAGCGCAAGTGGCGCTCTTTTGCATGGCCAACCTTGTCCAGTAGATGGACCTTGGTGTCCTTTGTCCAACTGAATAAATAAATCGGTCCAGGGGCAAAGAAGAGATTTGCACTTAGCTCCAAAAGTAAATTAGTAAGAAGGTGTTTGTAACTTGATGTGCTTAAACCAGCTTGGTAACATGGTAACTAGTTTGTCTGATGATGATCACATACTAAGGTGATGCTGATAACCAAAAATCATAGTAAGAGGAGGAGTTTAGATGAGGGTTGTAGTAGAAAGTGCAAATCTGGCCAGAATCAGGGATTTGGATGATACACTCACATACTTGATCTCTGTGAGCTGAAATTTGGCAGAGAGGGGTCATATGATGATATGAAGCTTCTGTGAATGTTTCATGCCATTTGGAAATACCAAAGTGGCACTTGCTTCACAAAACTTCATTCTGGACAGAAACTTGAAAAATTACACAGGGTAATTGGACTAACAAATTGAGGTAAAACTTGGTGAAAGGAGTTGATATAGGTAGGAGCAGGTCGTGGTAAAATTTCAGCTCAATTGAAGCAGTATAAAATATAGTTGCTTCACACACTAGAAATCTGACCAGAAACTAAGATTTGGAGCTGGGTCACATAGATGATTTACATGAGCTCATATTTCGTGGAGAGTCATTATTTGATCATATGAACGGCCTTGCAAAATTTCAAGTCATTCGGATATGTCTAGCTTGTACTTTCTAAACAATCACTTCCCTCACACATGAACTTTGAAAAATTGCTCAGGAATATTTACTGGGCAAATTGAGTTGAATTTTGGCACAGGTCAATTATATGGACATGAAAAGATGTCCAAGATGTCCGGGTTCAAATGGGCAAAGATAAATAGCACTTCCTTTGCAAAGTGCCATTCAGGACAGAATAGGAAAATAATTATTGGAGGATTATTTTTTAACATGGCAATGAAATATTTTGAAATATTTGATCAAGATAGGGCCCAAAAAATTTGTGGGAATTATTTGGGAATTTTAGGAGTGACAGAAATATAGGTTGCTTCAAAACCTAGGGTTTTAAGGGTTATTCCTTTATCAGAAAAGGAATATTCCCAACAAAAGAATTTTGGGTAAGGTCAAGGATGGAAATGACATGATATTGGGATGATGATCAGGGTGACAAGCCACTATAAAACCTAGGAAGACATGATCTTCCCAAGTTTCAGAACCACATAGCCACGGAAAAGCAAAACAAAACAGGAAATCAAAGAAAATCAAAGGAAAAAGAAAAGGGTAAAAATCCAGGCTGGTACACTCACTCTCCGAGTGCCTCTACCGCTCCTCTGGTCCCTCTCCACCTCGCACCCGAGCGCAGCGCAGCGCGCCAACGAGCACCACCACGGCCGTCGCCTCTCCCTCGTCCTCTCGAGCGGTCTAGAAGCTCCGCCGTGACGACCACGACCTCTACAACGAGTCACGCGCCTCGAGAAGCCCCGCTTCGTTTTCACCGTCGTCGTGGCCAACCTGCGGCTGCCGAGATCGCCTCCGCCACACTGTTCGCTCCGGTCCTCCTCTGATCTCGCCGTATGCACCACTGCAACCGTTGTGAGCTGCTGCTCCTTCTGCCCCTCCCCGTTTTTTGGTTGCACGCCATAGCTGCCGCTTTACCGACGACTGAAACCCGCCACCGCCGTGCTTGGCGCCGCCGATGCTCAGGTGACCATTTGGTCCCGGGCGCACGTCCATCCTGCCCGCCGCATCGCGTAGACGGTTTAGGTTCCACGCACGCATCGCTTAGGTCACCGCAGCCGCGTTTCCGTGCACACCCGAATGCCGGCCGCCGCTTTCGAGATCGCTGCCGTCGACTCCGGCCACCACAGGCCCGGCCACCACTACCATTCGACGCGCACCGGCAAGGGCTCTACAACGCGCCCAGCAACGACTCGAACCGTGCCTCGTAGCACAATCCCGAGTACCAGCGTCGCCTCTGGCCTCGCTGGCGATTAGCCGTCGGCCTAATCTCCGGGTGCTTAGCGCTAATAACGCCCTAACTAACCCCCTAGCTCACTGACACCTTTGGCCCACGCCCTAATTAACCTAGGTTTTATTCCTGTTTAGATTAAACTAACACCATGGGCCCCAAAGGTCAGTTTGACCTGGCCACGTCACCTGTTGGCCGACCCCACACGTTAGCGTTGACTTGCCGACGTGGCTATTGACCTGACCCCACCCGTCGGTGACCCAGACAGCACTGTGTGACTGACCAGTGGACCCCACTGGTCAGGATTGACCAGGTCAGCCGTAGTTGACTTGCTGACGTCACAGTGACGCAATGCTGACACAGTTAATAATTTTCTGGATTGAAAATAATTCATAAAATTCCAGAAAATGCCCAAAACTTCTAAAATTCATAGAAAATCAACCGTAGCTCCAAATGCAAAGATATATATATGAAAATTGATCAAAAAAATTCAATCTTTCCATCTGTGCTAGTTTCATGCATGTTGGAACATTTTAACCTTGATGTTTAGACGAAACAAGTTAATTGCACTAATATGACTTCTTATTTTGGGTTTGCATTTGAATCTTTGATTCAAATGAGCTCAAACCAACCTGTTCTAAGTTGCATTAGCCAAAACACACTCATTTTGCCATGTCATTGCATACATCATATTGTTGCATATTGCCATGTGATGATTGTGCTTCGATGTGTTCTTCGTGGTAGGTTCTGCCTCCGAGGATATTCACGAGTATCCAACTGAAGGGCAGTATCTTTCTACCACTCCGTCAGGCAAGCAAAACCCCCTTGTTCATTCCGATACAATCCCACTCTCTCGCTCTTGCTCTCTTTTACTGCATCAGGACAACAACGATTCAACTGTTACATGCTGCGGTAGTTGAACCCCTTTCCTCTGCATGACCTATCATTGCCACAGTAAATAGATGAAACCCGCTAGCATGAGTAGGAGTTGTTTGAGCCCCGATGTGCCTACTCATTCTTGCTTGTTGTCATGCCTGCTACTGCTTAGAGTTCAGTTAGGTCTGATTCATCAAGGATGAATTGGAAAGTGGTGAACATGTCCTTCGGTGTATGAGCTAAGTGTGTGAACATGATTTGGTAAAGGTAGCGGTGAGAGGCCATGCAGGAGTACATGGTGGGTTGTCTCACTGAAACAGTCCTCAGGAACTGAATTCTGTGTTTGTGATCCATGAATAGCTACTACCACATGTTGGGCCCTGAAATATGACCCCACTTGACTTATTAATAGCTCTTGTCCTCTGTCCGGGATTTGCAACTAGTTTCTGGTGTTTGTAGGATATGTGTTGGAGGCCGTGCGTAGCGCTGACCCTAGGGGTGGGCTATGATTTAGAACCTCTGCCAAAATTGGTTCACATTTTTCTAGGACACATAAGGTCACAGTATTAAATTATTACCTACTTGAATTTGGGCATTTAAATGCTATGGAATAATCTAAATGCCCAAATAATTCTGGAAATAAGTGAGGGCTGTTGGGAATGATCCAAATAGAGCCCACAATTATATTCAAGATTTTTGGAAGTGCCTAGCTATTTTTAATAAAGCCCAACAAATATAGAAAAATAGAAAAACAGAATTAAATGGAAAAGACAGAGAGAGAAAGGCCACAGGCCACTTACCTGGCTGGGTCGGCCCACCCGGCCCATGCCAGTCATCACCTACCTCTGCCAGTAGGCAGAGGAGGGAGATAGTGCATGCACGCGCGAGGCGCCACGCCTCCTCCTGCTTTCCGCCGACCGCCTGGAGCTGGCTAGGGATGCCATCACGTCCCCAAGCCCCGCCTTCTTGCTCTCGTCCCCGTTCCCCGCCTCTCCCTTGCTCCGCACCTCGGACCCGAACGCATCCGTCGCCGCCGCTCACTGCCATCGTGTTCCCCGAGCCGCCCCGAGCTATTCCCGAGCTCTGCCACCTCGTTCCCTACCACCTCACCGAGCCACGGGACCGAAAGGGGCCCGAAGCTCCGCCCCCGACGCTTTTACCCTCCTCGGCCGACGGAGATCCGCCTTGCCGCCCTGCTCACCTTCGGCCTTCCCCAAACCCGCTCCGACGCCTGCTGCAACCGCTGTGAGCTGGTACTCCTTCTCCCCCTCTCTGTTTTCCCGGTTGCACGCTGCAGGTGCCGCTTCGAAGATGACCGAAACCCGCCGCCGCCCGTGCTTGAAGTCGATAATGCTCCGGTGACCATTTGGTCCCGGGCGCACGTCCATCCTGCTCACCGCATCGCGTAGATGGTTTAGGTCCCGCGCACGCATCGCCTAGGCCACCATAGCCGCGTTTCCGTCCACACCCAAACGCCGACCGCCGCTTCCGAGCTCGCCGCCGTCGACTCGGGCCACCACCACCATTCGACGCACACCGGCAAGGGCTCTCCAACGCGCCCAGCCGCGGCTCGAACCGTGCCTCGTAGTGCAATCCCAAGCACCAGCGTCGCCTCTGGCCTCGCTGGCGATTAGCCGCTGGCCTAATCCCTGGGTGCTTAGCGCTAATGACGCACTAACTAACCCCCCTAGCTCACTGAAACATGGGGCCCACACCCTAATTAACCTGGGTTTTATTTGTGTTTCGATTAAACTAACACCACGGGCCCCACTGGTCAATTTGACCTAGCCATGTCACACGTTGACCGACCCCACACGTCAGTGTTGACTTGCTGACGTGGTTGTTGACCCGACCCCACCTGTCAGCGACACTAACCAGCACTGTGTCACTGACCAGTGGACCCAACTAGTCAGGTTTGACATGCACCAGCCTCCTTTGACCTGGTGACGTCACACCGATGTCATGCTGACGTAATAAGTAGTTTCTGGGTTTATTCCTATTCAGGAAATTCCAGAAAATATCACAAACTTCAAAAATTCATAGAATTTAATCAGTAACTCCAAATGCAAAGATTTATATATGAAAATTGATCAGAAAAAATCAATCTTTCCATCTGTACTAGTTTCGTGCATGTCAGAATGCTTTAACCTTACTGTTTAGATGAAACAAGTTAATGCACTAATATGACCTCTTATTTTGTGTTTGCATTTGAATCTTTGACTCAAAGGAGCTCAAACCAACCTCTTCTATGTTGCATTAGCCAAAACACGTCATATTGTCCTGTCATGATCATGCATCGTATTGTGCATTGCATTGATTGTGTTTTCCTTCTCTGTTGCCGGTATTTGTCCCCTTTCAATAGACGTGCTTCCGATGATGAGTTCGATGACACTGATGAAGAGCTATAATATCTTCAGAAGTGCCAGGCAAGCAAAACCTCCTTCTTTATTCCGATACAATCCCACTCTCTCGCTTCTGCTTCCTTTTACTGCATTAGGACAACAACGAGTCATTTGTTATATGATGCGGTAGTTGAACCCCTTTTCCTCTGCATGACCTATCATTGCCACAGTAAATAGATGAAACCCACTAGCATGAGTAGGAGTTGTTTGAGCCCCGATGTGCCTACTCATTCTTGCTTGTTGTCATGCCTGCTACTGCTTAGAGTTGAGTTAGGTCTGATTCATCAAGGATGAATTGGAAAGTGGTGAACATGTCCTTTGGTGTATGAGCAAGTGTGTGAACATGATTTGGTAAAGGTAGCGGTGAGAGGCCATGCAGGAGTACATGGTGGGTTGTCTCACTGAAACAGTCCTCAGGAACTGAGTTCTGTGTTTGTGATCCATGAACAGCTACTACCACATGTTGGGCCCTGAAATATGACCCCGCTTGACTTATTAATAGCTCTTGTCCTCTGTCCGGGATTTGCAACTAGTTTCTGGTGTTTGTAGGATATGTGTTGGAGGCCGTGCGTAGCGCTGACCCTAGGGGTGGGCTATGATTTAGAACCTCTGCCAAAATTGGTTCACATTTTTCTAGGACACATAAGGTCACAGTATTAAATAATTACCTACTTGAATTTGGGCATTTAAATGCTATGGAATAATCTAAATGCCCAAATAATTCTGGAAATAAGTGAGGGCTGTTGGGAATGATCCAAATAGAGCCCACAATTATATTCAAGATTTTTGGAAGTGCCTAGCTATTTTTAATAAAGCCCAACAAATATAGAAAAATAGAAAAACAGAATTAAATGGAAAAGACAGAGAGAGAAAGGCCACAGGCCACTTACCTGGCTGGGTCGGCCCACCTGGCCCATGCCAGTCATCACCTACCTCTGCCAATAGGCAGAGGAGGGAGATAGTGCATGCACGCGCGAGGCGCCATGCCTCCTCCTGCTTTCCGCTGACCGCCTGGAGCTGGCTAGGGATGCCATGCCCGTCCCCAAGCCCCGCCTTCTTGCTCTCGTCCCCGTTCCCCGCCTCTCCCTTGCTCCGCACCTCGGACCCAAACGCATCCGTCGCCGCCGCTCACTGCCACCGTGTTCCCCGAGCCGCCCCGAGCTATTCCTGAGCTCTGCCACCTCGTTCCCTACCACCTCACCGAGCCACGCGACCGGAAGGGGCCCGAACCTCCGCCCCCAACGCTTTTCCCCTCCTTGGCCGACGGAGATCCGCCTTGCCGCCCCGCTCACCTCCGGCCTTCCCCAAACCCGCTTCGACGCCTACTGCAACCGCTGTGAGCTGGTGCTCCTTCTCCCCCTCTCTGTTTTCTCGGTTGCACGCCGCATGTGCCGCTTCAAAGATGACCGAAACCCGCCGCCGCCCGTACTTGCAGTCGATAATGCTCCGGTGACCATTTGGTCCCGGGCGCACGTCCATCCTGCTCACCGCATCGCGTAGATGGTTTAGGTCCCGCGCACGCATCGCCTAGGCCACCATAGCCGCGTTTCCGTCCACACCCGAACGCCGGCCGCCGCTTCCGAGCTCGCCGCCGTCGACTCCGGCCACCACCACCATTTGACGCACACCGGCAAGGGCTCTCCAACACGCCCAGTCATGGCTCGAACCGTGCCTCGTAGTGCAATCCCAAGCACCAGCGTCGCCTCTAGCCTCGCTGGCGATTAGCCGCTGGCCTAATCCCTGGGTGCTTAGCGCTAATGACGCACTAACTAACCCCACTAGCTCACTAAAACATGGGGCCCACACCCTAATTAACCTGGGTTTTATTTGTGTTTCGATTAAACAAACACCACGGGCCCCACTGGTCAATTTGACCTAGCCATGTCACACGTTGACCGACCCCACACGTCAGTGCTGACTTGCTGACGTGGCTGTTGACCCGACCCCACCTGTCAGCGACACTAACCAGCACTGTGTCACTGACCAGTGGACCCAACTAGTCAGGTTTGACATGCACCAGCCTCCTTTGACCTGGTGACGTCACACCGATGTCATGCTGACGTAATAAGTAGTTTCTGGGTTTATTCCTATTCAGGAAATTCCAGAAAATATCACAAACTGCAAAAATTCATAGAATTTAATCAGTAACTCCAAATGCAAAGATTTATATATGAAAATTGATCAGAAAAAATCAATCTTTCCATCTGTACTAGTTTCGTGCATGCCAGAATGCTTTAACCTTACTGTTTAGATGAAACAAGTTAATGCACTAATATGACCTCTTATTTTGTGTTTGCATTTGAATCTTTGACTCAAAGGAGCTCAAACCACCCTCTTCTATGTTGCATTAGCCAAAACACATCATATTGTCCTGTCATGATCATGCATCATATTGTGCATTGCATTGATTGCGTTTTCCTTCTCTGTTGCCGGTATTTGTCCCCTTTCAATAGATGTGCTTCCGATGATGAGTTCGATGACATTGATGAAGAGCTATAATATCTTCAGAAGTGCCAGGCAAGCAAAACCTCCTTCTTCATTCCGATACAATCCCACTCTCTCGCTTCTGCTTCCTTCTACTGCATTAGGACAACAACGAGTCATTTGTTATATGCTGCGGTAGTTGAACCCCTTTTGCTCTGCATGGCATGTCATTGCCGCAGTAAATAGATGAAACCCACTAGCATGAGTAGGAGTTGTTTGAGCCCTGCTGTGCCTACTCATTCATGCTTGTTTGTCATGTCTGCTACTGCTTAGAGTTGAGTCAGGTCTGATTCATCGGGGATGAATTGGAATGGTATGAACATGTCCTACTGTGTGTGAGATAAGTGTGTGAACACGATTTGGTAAAGGTAGCGGTGAGAGGCCATGTACGAGTACATGGTGGGTTGTCTCACTAAAGCCGTCCTCAAGAACTGAGTTTCTGTGTTGGTGATCAATGCACAGCTACTACCACACGTTGGGCCCTGAAATATGACCTCGCTCAACTTATTAACCACCCTTGTCCTTTGTCCAGGAGTTGCAACTTGTTTCTTGTGCTTGTAGGATATGTGTTGGAGGTCGTGCGTAGCACTGACCCTAGGGGTGGGCTATGATGTGGTAGATACACCGTGGCCTGGTGTACCGAGTCGCCCGTTTGGTGTCTCGGGAACCCTGCACACATCGTTTGGGGCTGTGAGCGAAACCCCGGTCGGATCTCCTCGCGATGGAACCCGAATAGGCGATAAACCTAGACTAGAGACTTGTGTGGTTAGTGAGGTCGTGGTATACACCCACGTCGGCTTTCGCTTGAAGTCTGCCGAGCACATATCGTGTGCAGACGCTAAGTGGTGGAAACATGTGTGAAGAAGTACACCCCTGCAGGGTTATACATGATCTATTCGAATAGCTGCGTCCGCGGTAATGGACTTCTGTGTTGCCTATAACAGTTCATAGACAAGTGAAAGTGGATACTATAAAATACGCAAGATAAGCGTGAGTGCTATGGATGACGTTCTCGTAAGGAGACGGGAGCGGACCCATAGTTGTGTATTGATTGGTGAACATGTGGACTCGTGTGCGCCACCTCAAAAGAGTTACTTGCAGTCGTAGTTCAGGTTAGCCACTAAGTTAAAGCTGGTTTGCTGCAGTTAAACTCCACAACCCCCTTTGTTGATACCGATGCATATGTAGCTAGTTCTGATGTAAGTCTTGCTGAGTACATTTGTACTCATGTTTGCTTAATTTATGTTTTCGCAGAGAGACTTCAGTCTCGCTAGTAGTTCCGCATGGACTTCGACATTTAGCATGATACCTCAGCTACGATCTTATGCCCTTGGCAGGAACTGGTAGATAGTCAGGCTTCTCAACCTTTTTCATTTGTAGTTGTCTATACTCAGACATGTTTAAGCTTCCGCTTGTGCTATTGCTTGTATGACTTGAATGCTGGGTCACGAGACCCATGTTTGTAATATCCTACTCTTCGGAGTCTTATGAATAAATACTTTGAGTTGTAGAGTTTTGTTGTGATGCCATGTTGTATTTACACATATCAAGCATATTGTGTGTATGATTGAAATGCTTGGTATGTGTGGGATCCGACAACCTTGTTGTCTATCCCTGGTAGCCGCTCTTATGGGGAAATGTAGTCTAGTGCTTCCACTGAGCCATGGTAGTCTGCTACAACCCGGTTTACCAGAGTCCTGTTAGCCTAGTTACTACTGCTTCGGAACACTTAGACTGGCCGGCATGTGTCCTTCTTCGATCATGTATCTGTCCCTTCGAGGAAATGTCACACGGCGTCTTTCGAAGTCCTGTTAGCCCGCTATAGCCCCGATTCCTGGAGTCCTGCTAGCCTAGTTGCTATAGTTTTCTGATCAATTTTCATATATAAATCTTTGCATTTGGAGTTATAGATTAAATTCTATGAATTATTGAAGTTTGTGATATTTTCTGGAATTTCTTGAATAGGAATAAACCTAGAAAATACTTATTGCGTCAGCATGACGTCGGTGTGACATCACCTGGTCAAAGGAGGCTGATGCAAGTCAAATCTGACCAGTGGGGTCCACTGGTTAGTGACACAGTGCTAGTTAGTGTTGCTGACAGGTGGGGTCAGGTCAACAGCCATGTCAGCAAGTCAGCACTGACTTGTGGGGTCGGTCAATGTGTGACGTGGCCAGGTCAAATTAACTAGTGGGGCCCGTGTTGTCCGTTTAATCTAAACAGAAATAATACCCAGGTTAATTAGGGCGTGGGCCCCAGGTGTCAGTGAGCTAGGGGGGTTAGTTAGTGCATCATTAGAGCTAAGCACCCAGGGATTATGCCGGCGGCTAATTGCCGGCGAGGCCAGAGGCAACGCTGGTGCTCAGGATTGCGCTACGAGGCACCGTTCAGGCCGCGGCTGGGCGCGTTGGAGAGCCCTTGCAATGCACGTCGAATAGTGGTGGTGGCTGGGCCTGCGGTGGCCGGAGTCGATGGCGGCGAGCTCGGAAGCGGCGGCCGACGTTCGGGTGTTCATGGAAACACGGCTGCGGTGGCCTAGGCGATGCATGCGGGTGCAGCAGTCGTCACCTAAACCGTCTATGCGATGCGGTGAGCAGGATGGACGTGCGCCCGGGACCAAATGGTGACCCGAGCATCATCGACGGCAAGCACGGGCAGTGGCTGGTTTTGGTCGTCGGCAAAGCGGTAGCTGCGGTGTGCAACCGAGAAAACGAAGAGGGGGAGAAGGAGCAGCAGCTCACAGCGGGTGCAGCAGTCGTCGAAGCGGGTCGGGGAAGGCCGGAGGTGAGCGGGGCGGCGAGGCGGATCTCCGGTGGCCGAGGAGGGGAAAAGTGTCTGGGGCGGCGCTTCGGGGCCCTTCCGGTCGCGTGGCTTAGTGAGGAGGTAGGGAACAAGGTGGTGCAGCTCGGGGTTAGCTCAGGGTGGCTCGGGGAACACGGTGGACGCGGTGACAGTGAGCGGCGGCGACGGACACGTTCGGGTCCGAGGTGTGGAGCGAGGGAGAGGCGGGGAACGGGGACGAGAGCTAGAAGGTGGGGCTTGGGGACGTGCGTGGCGTCCATAGCCAGCTCCAGGCAGTCGGCGGTAAGCAGGAGGAGGCATGGCACCTCGCACGCGCGCTGTCTCCCTCCTCTGCCTACTGGCAGACGTAGGTGATGACTGGCACGGGCCAGGTGGGCCGGCCCAGCCAGGTAAGTGGCCTGTGGCCTTTCTCTCTCTCTCTTCCATTTAATTCTATTTTTCTATTTTTTATCTGTTGGGGTTTATTAAAAATAGCTAGGCACTTCCCAAAATCATGAAAATAATTGCGGGCTCTGTTTAGATTATTCCGAACAGCCCTCACTTATTTCCAGAATTATTTGGGCATTTAGATTATTTTGTAGCATTTAAATGCCCAAATTCAAGTAGGTAATGATTTAATCCAGTGACCTTATGTGTCCTAGAAAAATGTGAACCAATTTTGACAAAGGTTCTAACCCATGGCAAAAATGATGGACATTTAGAAGGGCATTTCAGGTTCATTGAAAAAATATTTTAGTAATCCCTAGTTGAACTAAGGGGGTGCTGGGGGTTCTATCATCCCCATTTCAACTTTCTGAGAAAAGTAGACATGATGCAACACCAGATGCTAGCACTAGGCATTACCAGAACTAGGGATGTGACAACTCACCCCCACTAAACAAGAATCTCGTCCCGAGATTCAAGCGTAGTGTAAGATGAAGGGGGGACACAAACTAACATAATCTTCACGATCTAGGTTGCACTTCATAAAGGCGTTGATTCAACACCATCTTTGTCTCGTCATCTTGCTCTGAGAATTCCAGCCAATATGATAACGAGAGGAAAAGGAAACTTTGGAAGGATCGATCTTCTCGAAGATCGAACAACTCAGGATCAACTCACGGAATGAGACATAGCAACATCTCTCGAGCCGAGACACGAAACACACATCTAGAGGGATGGAGTGGAACATATGACAAGGGTTCACTAGGTAGACAACAATTCCACACCTAAGAGGGTGGTGAACGGTTGTCAACGTAGCGAGGATTTGAGTTGCCATGATACCATAATGAGACACCCTAGAGAAGGATCACTCATAGAATTATCCCTTAAGTGGCAAAAAGAATTACTTTTCATTCAGAGTTCAATAAAATTCTCTATACTAGCCTAGGGAAAATCTTGAGCAATCGTTTGAAGGAGTCCGAAAGAATGACATACTCTGACTAGAATGGATGATGTGGACTACCTTATCGAAGACAACGCAGTGGTTGATCTTTGCTTATCATCGGAAATGGAAGGGACCCATCGCAGGACCACTTTTGAGATGATCCTGAGCAACAATTACCGGAAAGGATAACCCATGGGAATTTGGCACAATGGTGGTGTAAGCTAGGAACAAAATGCAAATGTTGGGAATGTTTCAACCATCATATCTGCCTGAGATTCAGATCTGGTTCGTAACAGGATACTTCGGACATCATGTCTGGGGAAGGAAAGGTTGCAACACAAGTCGACAAGATGATGTTGCGGGATTCTCGGGAAATGAACTATGGTAGTAAGCTCCAAAACATGAGCCGGTTCTGCTACATACATGTGAACAAACTATACCAGACAAGCATGACCACGTAGTAGTCTTATAATAAAATACTACCGAGTTCAGGTGGGGAACCATTAACGAGGATATTGAAGTCCTTACATAAGGCATGCTCTTAAGAAGAAACTTCTTCTCCTGGAACAAATCAATTAGTGGCTTGGTGTACTAAGAGATGCATATGGAATGGAGGTAGTGATCCTGTCAAACCATAGCACACTTCGCACATGTATGACTAACTTGGGATTGTACTAGAGGAAACAAAAACAATCTTTCTCGAACTCACGGTGGCAACTTGCATCGATTGCATGTGAACTTAGAGGAAGTTTGTACTTTCATCCAACATATACTTCATGAACGGGGCATGAAGAAAATGCTTACACAAGTTCCCAACACTAGCTGGATGCTCAACACGAATCATGGAGGAGACAAAATGATGTTGATGGGCTCAACAGCAACTCATCGGAATTTCCATATCAATTGACTTGCACCATTATGTGAACAATGTGATAGTATTGGTCAGACCAAAATATGTAATGGTGTATGCTCGAGGAATAACCATGAGTAAGACAACATTATCGATATCCTTGGTTCTAACATGATTTGACGATAGCCCACACTCAAATCAAGGTTTGGACAAGACGATGGATTCAACAACCGATCACGAGGAACAATCGATGAAGATATCATTTCTCTTCAACACACACACACAAGGATATCCCTTAGTGTTGAACTAAGTTGGACAAGCTTTCATCTTCCGACCCTCCAAGTTGTTGTTCAGCTTAACCAACTAGCTCAGGGGTATCCAACACAGATTCTTGGAGAAGGGGTGGTTTATAAGAGACCAACTTGATCACGAACTCAACATAGCGGTCAGGTGACAACCTGGCTATACTTCCGAGAAGATATACAGAAAATCACGAACCACCAATATGTCACTAAGCTCGGGAACAATCTTGCTTTTCAGGGCAAGGCGATATGATCAAATAAGCAAGGATTGACACTATCCTAACTCATTGATCGAAAAGTGCACCGGAAAAAGGACTAGGTAGCACGATAAACCTTAGGGTGATGGTTCAATAATCAACACGCTAAGGATAAGATTATTGTCCATTAACTACCAAGCAACACAGTTGCTAGGAGTATTGGTTTCACACATCACGATTCACTTGTCGGCATTCCGGTTACAACAACATGGGGACCAATAAATGAACAACGATGGCGAGAAGTATCACTACATCAAGAATTCATAAGATGGTGTGCAATTCCTATGATATTATTGACAAAAGAGGGTAATACTCCAGGGTAGAACAGAACAAAAGCTGGATTGGCATTTTGATCTGCGGAATACAACTGCTTTGACCCAATCCTAGAAATGGATGAGGTACTGGAATTTGATTCTCCTAGTCACTCTGGAATAGAATGGACCGACGGACCATAAAAATAATAGGAATCGATGAACAAGAATGCACAACTACTCCTGACTATCAATTGATATACGGAGGTCAAAATACAACTAAAGAGGGACAACTCAAAGGAACATATATCTTTCTGAGTTGAGGATGCACAGATTAGTATGTCGGGCAAGGCTCAACATTTCTTCCGGATAATGATGAGGACATCAATACAATTGTTACACCCACAGCCCCTGCTGCTATACATACTGGACCAATTACTAGAGCTCGTGCACGCCAACTAAATTACCAGGTACTTTCGTTTCTTGGTAATGATTCTAATGTTCATGAGAATATGATGCTGCCTAAATTGGATACATTTGTTTTGTTTACAAATGAAGGGCCTAGCTTGGAGAAGGATGAACATTGGAGCAAGAACAAGCATGGAGATGATGGCATGCGCAAGGGGAACAAGAACGGAGTTACAAGTGATGATTTCAGGACTTTGAAGCCACCATAATGGGTGCATGAAGCCTTGGACGAAATATACAAGATGCCACTTCATAAATTTCGTCCCGAGGCTATTTTAGGTGCTGCGTCACCTTATTATTGGGCCAGGCCCATGTAATTTCGAAATACATAAGTACAGGCTATTTTTAGAGTCCGTATGTGTGGGGAAACAAGAGATAGGGTTGATTTCGGACCCCTCCACCAAGGGCCACGAAATTCCCCCCCTCTTCCTCCATATATACAGCCCTTAGGGCATCGTTTAGACTTTGGGTTTTGTTTAGATTAAAAGTTCGCCATAGCTGCAACTTCGCGTACTTCGTTTGTGTTCAACGACCAGACAAAGGCGTCACAGAACCCCACCTTGATCAATAAAGCTTTCATCTTATATTCGCAATATCCAGATTGCAATCTTAGTTTCTTGCTTGTTCTTCGTTTGCTCGCAGGAAACAGACCCTCGTGGTCAGGTTGAACGTGCTCCGGCGTGGTCAATAACCTCTCGGAGTTGGTTTAGCGATTGCTAAGGCGCGACGTCCTCGCACGTTCGTAGTCGGATCGTCAAAGTCGACTTCCACCAAAGCGATATCCATCATCTCATCGAAAGATCGGGACCCTCGCCTCTATCACTTTGTCGAGAAGCTCTTGTACTTGACGCATAATCTCCTTCGTCTCCTCTGGATTGGTACGGTATGGTGCACGGTTTGGCAGTGAAGCACCGGGAATTAAGTCAATCTGATGCTCAATCCCTCGAATAGGCGGTAATCCCGGTGGCACGTCTTGTGGAAATACGTCAGCGAACTCCTGCAAAATGTTAGTGACAGCAGGAGGCAAAGAGGAAGGCACGTCCTCGAATGAAAATAATGCCTCTTTGCACACAAAAGCATAGCAAACAGATTTGCTGAAATCTAGCTCATCAATATCAGATTTGGTGGCAAATAAACATGCACTTTTCAATTTAATTTCAGAAGCAACACTAGATGGTTTATTATTAGGCTTCATTTGTTGCTCAAATTCTTTTGCCACAATCTGATTTTCACTCTTATTCTTCTCCTGTTGTGCTTTATTAGCTCTATTAATATCATCTTTCAAAATGGAATCAGGAGTCATAGGAAGTAAAGTAATATTTTTATCCTTATGAACAAGAGTATAGTGATTGTTTCTACCATGGTGTACAGAATTTTTATCAAATTGCCATGGTCTACCAAGTAATAAGGAACATGCTTGCATAGGTACCACATCACAATCAACATAATCAGCATATGTAGAGATACTAAAATGCACACGAACAGTACGTGTTACCTTAACCTTGCCGCTGTTGTTGAACCATTGGATGTAGTAAGGATGGGGATGTGGTCTTGTGGTGAGAGAAAGCTTCTCCACCATATCCATGCTAGCCAAGTTGTTGCAGCTCCCTCCGTCTATGATGACGCGCACAGAACGTTCCTTCACAACTCCCTTGGTATGGAACAAATTGTGCCTCTGATTTTGCTCAGCTTGTGTGACCTGCACACTCAAAACACGTTGAGCAACTAAACATTCATACCTGTCAGCGTCTTCAGGAGCCATGTATTGCGTCTCATGATCAGAATCATCTCCACCATGTTCTTCACGTGTAATAAGAGCCAAAGTCTCCTCATCATAGTCACTAGCGGACTCATATCCACCATCCGCGGTAGCAATCATCACACGCGGAGATTTGCATTCTCTCGCATAATGACCTCCTCCCTTACAACGACGACAAATAATATCACTTGTGTGCCCTGTTGATGCCATGGAAGAAGAAGAATGTTGTGCAGGCCCCGCAGGTGCGCTCTTGGCAGATAATGGTGGTTGTGCCTGTTTTCTTGTATCACGGCTGGAGGTGGTACCGGATGGAGGTGCTGGTGCAGTTGAAGTAGAAGATGCACGTGGTGTCCATGATGAAGGTCGGCCTGCAGAAAAGTTAGTTCGCCCCAATGCTTGTCGATCCTGCACTTCACGTTCAGCTTTACAAGCAAGATGGAATAAACGAGTGATATTAGTATACTCCTTATAGTCTAGAATGGTCTGAATCTCTCTATTTAATCCACCCAGAAAACGTGCAAGCATAGCTTCATTCTCCTCAACAATACCACATCTAATCATGCCAGTTTGTAATTCCTGATAATATTCTTCTACAGAATTTTTCCCTTGTCTTAAACGCTGCAATTTTTGAAGCAATTCACGTTGATAATATGGTGGAACCCAACGCGTACGCATAGCAGTTTTCAGAGCAGCCCAAGTAGTTGGAATAGGATATAATCTACAATGTTCAGACCACCATACACATGCAAAACTAGTGAAAGCACAAACAGCAGCAGCAACTCGTCTCTCCTCAGGATATTGTAAACATGTAAATCGTTGTTCAGTTTCTAACTCCCAAGTAAGATATATATCAGGAACATATCTACCCTCAAATGGTGGAATATTCAATTTCAGTTTAGGAATATGGACATCATCTCGTACCTGAGGTGGTGGTGCAGGCCTACCATTACGAATATATACCTGAGGTCGACCTGCTGGTGGTGGTGCAGGTGGCTGCACGTAGTGCTGATTTTGATCAACCTCATCCTCATAATCTCCCACATAATCATCCTCCTCCGCATCAGCAGCAGGAGCCACAGAAGTATCAACAGCAGCACCAACAGTTTGGCCAAACGCAAGAGGAACACGACTCGCTCGGCGAAGGTCTATTTCGCGATGTGGAGGTAGTCGTTGTTGTTGTTGTTGGAGAGGTGCGTTAGGTGCAGCGGGTGGTGGTGGTGGAAGACGCGCGAGCAATTCATTAAACTTGTCATCGAGCTTTGTTTCGAACGTCTTCTCAAGGCCAGTGATCTTGATGAGGACATCAATACAATTGTTACACCCACAGCCCATGCTGCTATACATACTGGACCAATTACTAGAGCTCGTGCACGCCAACTAAATTACCAGGTACTTTCGTTTCTTGGTAATGATTCTAATGTTCATGAGAATATGATGTTGCCTAAATTGGATACATTTGTTTTGCTTACAAATGAAGGGCCTAGCTTGGAGAAGGATGAACATTGCAGCAAGAACAAGCATGGAGATGATGGCATGCGCAAGGGGAACAAGAACGGAGTTACAAGTGATGATTTCAGGACTTTGAAGCCACCATAATGGGTGCATGAAGCCTTGGACGAAATATACAAGATGCCACTTCATAAATTTCGTTCCGAGGCTATTTTAGGTGCTGCGTCACCTTATTATTGGGCCAGGCCCATGTAATTTCGAAATACATAAGTATAGGCTATTTTTAGAGTCCGTATGTGTGGGGAAACAAGAGATAGGGTTGATTTCGGACCCCTCCACCAAGGGCCACGAAATTCCCCCCCTCTTCCTCCATATATACAGCCCTTAGGGCATCGTTTAGACTTTGGGTTTTGTTTAGATTAAAAGTTCGCCATAGCTGCAACTTCGCGTACTTCGTTTGTGTTCAACGACCAGACAAAGGCGTCACAGAACCCCACCTTGATCAATAAAGCTTTCATCTTATATTCGCAATATCCAGATTGCAATCTTAGTTTCTTGCTTGTTCTTCGTTTGCTCGCAGGAAACAGACCTTCGTGGTCAGGTTGATCGTGATCCGGCGTGGTCAATAACCTCTCGGAGTTGGTTTAGCGATTGCTAAGGCGCGACGTCCTCGCACGTTCGTAGTCGGATCGTCAAAGTCGACTTCCACCAAAGCGAAATCCTCCATCTCATCGAAAGACGGGACACCTTTGCCTCTATCAAGTGGTATCAGATTTCCAGGTTGCTCGGTGAGATTTTACAGTTTTTCGTAGTTTAGATCGAGTCTGTTCTTCATACCTATAGTCCACGAAAAAGCCACAAAAAAAATTAGGGTTAGTTCATCCCATCCGAACCAATCTGAGCCTTGCATAATCTTTTCTGTATTTGCTTTGTTGAATTTGCGGTTGCATCGTCGTGTTCAGTTGCTGGTCTTAGCGTCTAGTCTTTTAGAGTTTCGAGTTCTGTTCACAAGTTGTCACGCCGTCGCCGCACCATCATCATCGCCCTGCCATCTACCACCACCGCTCCGAATCCGTATCCATATACCACCACCAATCCGTGTCCATATACCACCACCGATCCATATCCATATACTACCACCGCTGCCATATACCACCACCATATATCCACCACCAATCCGAGTTCCTTGCTTATTAGGTTTGTTTTCGGGATCAATCTAGATTCCGATTCGTGTTTCCTTGCCGGAGTAGGTTTCGGAAAAAAAAAAAGCAGCGCAAAAAAAAAAGAGCGCAAAAAAAAATTCCAGAGTGTGCTTTTCCCTTGTTTACGTGCCGCGCCGTGATTTTGTTAGTGTTCTAGGCTCGCGTCTCTAGCACAGTCTAGCCTAGGACCAGCACAGTACCGTCGTTGAGCGTTTATTCAACTTTGCATCTCTGAATTGATTATTGCTGACCCTTTTTGCTACCATACTATAAGCCTTCCCAGCTCCACATACATCTACGTCGTGTGTTCGACTCTCCCTGGTAATCGCTCTATCCAAGCTTTGAGAGTTTTTGACTACAACGGTTGCCGATCACCGCCTGCTGCTGGGTAAGAACTGGTAAGAATTTGAGATTTGCTTGACGGATTTGTGACACCCACCACCACCACTTGTTCGTAGTCTGTAGGATCATATTCTTGTGTGTTTCTATTGCTGCTAACCATGCCAGGATCACAAGCCGACGAGATTGACTGGGAGAATTTATCGAACAAGGAGCTTCATGATAAGTTTCAGCAAATGATGACTGAACAGGTGCAAGATGTGCTGAACAATTTTGAAGAGGCCATGGAGAAGATCACTGGCCTTGAGAAGACGTTCGAAACAAAGCTTGATAACAAGTTTAATGAATTGCTCGCGCGTCTTCCACCACCACCACCCGCTGCACCTAACGCACCTCTCCAACAACAACAACAACGACTACCTCCATGTCGCGAAGCAGACCTCCGCCGAGCAAGCCGTGTTCCTCTTGCGTTTGGCCAAACTGTTGGTGCTGCTGTTGATACTTCTGTGGCTCCTGCTGCTGATGCGGAGGAGGATGATTATGTGGGAGATTATGAGGATGAGGTTGATCAAAATCAACACTACGTGCAGCCACCTGTACCACCACCAGCAGGTCGACCTCAGGTATATATTCGTAATGGTAGGCCTGCACCACCACCTCAGGTACGAGATGATGTCCATATTCCTAAACTGAAATTGAATATTCCACCGTTTGAGGGTAGATATGTTCCTGATATATATCTTACTTGGGAGTTAGAAACTGAACAACGATTTACATGTTTACAATATCCTGAGGAGAGACGAGTTGCTGCTGCTGTTTGTGCTTTCACTAGTTTTGCATGTGTATGGTGGTCTGAACATTGTAGATTATATCCTATTCCAACTACTTGGGCTGCTTTGAAAACTGCTATGCGTACGCGTTGGGTTCCACCATATTATCAACGTGAATTGCTTCAAAAATTGCAGCGTTTAAGACAAGGGAAAAATTCTGTAGAAGAATATTATCAGGAATTACAAACTGGCATGATTAGATGTGGTATTGTTGAGGAGAATGAAGCTATGCTTGCACGTTTTCTGGGTGGATTAAATAGAGAGATTCAGACCATTCTAGACTATAAGGAGTATACTAATATCACTCGTTTATTCCATCTTGCTTGTAAAGCTGAACGTGAAGTGCAGGATCGACAAGCATTGGCGCGAACTAACTTTTCTGCAGGCCGACCTTCCTCATGGACGCCGTGTGCATCTTCTACGTACTGTTCGTGTGCATTTTAGTATCTCTACATATGCTGATTATGTTGATTGTGATGTGGTACCTATGCAAGCATGTTCCTTATTACTTGGTAGACCATGGCAATTTGATAAAAATTCTGTACACCATGGTAGAAACAATCACTATACTCTTGTTCATAAGGATAAAAATATTACTTTGCTTCCTATGACTCCTGATTCCATTTTGAAAGATGATATTAATAGAGCTAATAAAGCACAACAGGAGAAGAATAAGAGTGAAAATCAGATTGTGGCAAAAGAATTTGAGCAACAAATGAAGCCTAATAATAAACCATCTAGTGTTGCTTCTGAAATTAAATTGAAAAGTGCATGTTTATTTGCCACCAAATCTGATATTGATGAGCTAGATTTCAGCAAATCTGTTTGCTATGCTTTTGTGTGCAAAGAGGCATTATTTTCATTCGAGGACGTGCCACCGGGATTACCGCCTATTCGAGGGATTGAGCATCAGATTGACTTAATTCCCGGTGCTTCACTGCCAAACCGTGCACCATACCGTACCAATCCAGAGGAGACGAAGGAGATTATGCGTCAAGTACAAGAGCTTCTCGACAAAGGTTATATACGCGAATCCCTTAGTCCTTGTGCTGTTCCTATTATTCTAGTGCCGAAAAAGGATGGTACATCACGTATGTGTGTTGATTGTAGAGGCATTAATAATATTACTATTCGTTATCGTCATCCTATTCCTAGGCTAGATGATATGCTTGATGAATTGAGTGGCTCTACAATATTCTCCAAAGTTGATTTACGTAGTGGATACCATCAAATTCGTATGAAATTGGGAGATGAATGTAAAACAGCATTCAAAACTAAGTTTGGATTATATGAGTGGTTAGTCATGCCTTTTGGGTTAACTAATGCACCTAGTACTTTCATGAGATTAATGAACGAAGTTTTACGTGCTTTCATTGGACGATTTGTGGTAGTTTACTTTGATGACATATTGATTTATAGCAGATCTTTGGAAGAACATTTGGAACATTTACGTGCTGTTTTTATTGCTCTACGTGATGCACGTTTGTTTGGTAACCTTGGGAAGTGCACCTTTTGCACCGACCGAGTATCTTTTCTTGGCTATGTTGTTACTCCACAGGGAATTGAAGTTGATAAAGCCAAGATTGAAGCTATTGAGAGTTGGCCGCAGCCCAAAACGGTCACACAAGTGAGGAGTTTTCTTGGCCTCGCTGGATTCTATAGGCGTTTTGTGAGAGATTTCAGCACCATTGCTGCACCTCTCAATGAGCTTACAAAGAAAGATGTTCCTTTTCTTTGGGGTACTGCACAGGAAGAAGCCTTCACGGTATTGAAAGATAAGTTGACACATGCTCCTTTACTCCAACTTCCTGATTTTAATAAGACTTTTGAGCTTGAATGTGATGCTAGTGGAATTGGATTAGGAGGTGTGTTATTACAAGATGGCAAACCTGTTGCATACTTTTCTGAAAAATTGAGTGGGCCTAGTCTGAATTATTCTACTTATGATAAAGAATTATATGCTCTTGTTCGGACTTTAGAAACATGGCAACATTATTTATGGCCCAAAGAATTTGTTATACATTCTGATCATGAATCTTTGAAACATATTAAAAGTCAAGCTAAACTGAATCGTAGACATGCTAAATGGGTTGAATTCATTGAGACTTTCCCTTATGTCATTAAACACAAGAAGGGAAAAGAAAATGTTATTGCTGATGCATTGTCTCGTCGCTATACTATGCTTTCACAACTTGATTTCAAAATATTTGGTTTGGAGACCATCAAAGATCAATATGTGCATGATGCTGATTTTAAAGATGTAATGCAGAATTGTAAAGAAGGAAGAATGTGGAACAAGTTTGTCGTTAACGATGGATTTGTGTTTCGTGCTAACAAGCTATGCATTCCAGCTAGCTCCGTTCGTCTTTTGTTGTTGCAGGAGGCGCATGGAGGAGGATTAATGGGACACTTTGGCGTGAAGAAGACGGAGGACGTCCTGGCTACACATTTCTTTTGGCCAAAGATGAGACGGGATGTTGAGCGTTTTATTGCTCGATGCACTACATGTCAAAAAGCTAAGTCACGACTCAATCCTCATGGTTTATATATGCCTTTGCCTGTACCTAGTGTTCCTTGGGAGGATATATCTATGGACTTTGTTTTAGGTTTACCTCGAACAAAGAAGGGGAGGGATAGCATATTTGTTGTCGTGGATAGATTCTCGAAAATGGCACACTTTATACCATGTCATAAAAGCGATGATGCTGTTAATGTTGCTGATTTGTTCTTTCGTGAAATTATTCGCTTGCATGGTGTGCCAAATACTATTGTTTCAGATCGTGATACTAAATTTCTTAGCCACTTTTGGAGATGTTTATGGGCTAAGTTGGGGACTAAACTGCTTTTTAGTACTACTTGTCACCCCCAAACTGATGGACAAACTGAAGAAGTCAATAGAACGTTGTCTACTATGCTTAGGGCTGTTTTGAAGAATAATAAGAAAATGTGGGAGGAATGCTTGCCTCATATTGAATTTGCTTATAATCGTTCATTGCATTCTACTACTAAGATGTGCCCTTTTGAAGTTGTGTATGGTTTCCTACCTCGTGCACCTATTGATTTGTTGCCTCTTCCATCTTCGGAGAAGGTTAATTTTGATGCTAAACAACGTGCTGAATTGATTTTAAAAATGCATGAGTTAACTAAGGAAAACATTGAGCGCATGAATGCTAAATATAAACTTGCTGGAGATAAGGGTAGAAAACATGTTGTGTTTGCACCTGGAGATCTTGTTTGGTTACATTTGCGTAAGGATAGATTTCCTGATTTGCGCAAATCAAAGTTAATGCCACGTGCTGATGGTCCCTTTAAGGTGTTAGAGAAAATAAATGATAATGCATATAAACTTGAGCTGCTTGCAAATTTTGGGGTTAGTCCCACTTTTAACATTGCAGATTTGAAGCCTTATTTGGGTGAGGAAGATGAACTTCCGTCGAGGACGACTTCATTTCAAGAAGGGGAGGATGATGAGGACATCAATACAATTGTTACACCCACAGCCCCTGCTGCTATACATACTGGACCAATTACTAGAGCTCGTGCACGCCAACTAAATTACCAGGTACTTTCGTTTCTTGGTAATGATTCTAATGTTCATGAGAATATGATGCTGCCTAAATTGGATACATTTGTTTTGCTTACAAATGAAGGGCCTAGCTTGGAGAAGGATGAACATTGGAGCAAGAACAAGCATGGAGATGATGGCATGCGCAAGGGAAACAAGAACGGAGTTACAAGTGATGATTTCAGGACTTTGAAGCCACCATAATGGGTGCATGAAGCCTTGGACGAAATATACAAGACGCCACTTCATAAATTTCGTTCCGAGGCTATTTTAGGTGCTGCGTCACCTTATTATTGGGCCAGGCCCATGTAATTTCAAAATACATAAGTATAGGCTATTTTTAGAGTCCGTATGTGTGGGGAAACAAGAGATAGGGTTGATTTCGGACCCCTCCACCAAGGGCCACGAAATTCCCCCCCTCTTCCTCCATATATACAGCCCTTAGGGCATCGTTTAGACTTTGGGTTTTGTTTAGATTAAAAGTTCGCCATAGCTGCAACTTCGCGTACTTCGTTTGTGTTCAACGACCAGACAAAGGCGTCACAGAACCCCACCTTGATCAATAAAGCTTTCATCTTATATTCGCAATATCCAGATTGCAATCTTAGTTTCTTGCTTGTTCTTCGTTTGCTCGCAGGAAACAGACCTTCGTGGTCAGGTTGATCGTGCTCCGGCGTGGTCAATAACCTCTCGGAGTTGGTTTAGCGATTGCTAAGGCGCGACGTCCTCGCACGTTCGTAGTCGGATCGTCAAAGTCGACTTCCACCAAAGCGAAATCCTCCATCTCATCGAAAGACGGGACACCTTTGCCTCTATCAGATAACCCATGCAGAACAGTAGAACTGGCAGATTTGCAATATAACGGAGAACTTATCAAGAGCACTTTGGTTGCGATCTTTTGGTTCAAAAGAACTTCTGCCATATGAAGTTCATGGTATTTGGAAGAAGGAAATACCTTGGACCTCGAAGACTATCACAAAGGTTACTAATATCCTAAAGGAACTAGCAAACACTATCAACATGAAGTAAGTAGAGTGGATCTCGGGTCCAAGAACCCAGGAATGGAATGCCTACTAACTAAATGACATCACAGAATGCTTTCGAGAATGATGGCCAGCATCATCACACTAGGAATACAAAACGTGGCTAGATTACTAGGTGATACTCTAGACACCTACGGTCATAATAATAGCTCCAACATAAATGCCGAGGCAGTAAAGTACCTCAACACACTAATTTGTGTGGTTGATCTGGCACAAAGGAACTTTGGAACGGTAGGAAGGAATTTTGCAAATGCATCAGACTATTTAGAAACCTGGGATGAGTCGGACAGCATAACGGCTGTAAATACTCAAAAAGATTTGAGACATCCTCCAACATAGTGGCGTAACCACTTAACATCACCATATCAAGGTTCTGGTTCAACTGACAACATACTAAAAGTAGTAGAAACTGAACTGAGGCATGGAACCCACAATCCTATAAGTCTCTATCATAGTAACTCGTCATCCTAATAGATAGATGAGAAGGCCTAGTTCTTAATCCCTGTAGAAAAGAAGAGGTTGACTCAGATTAGAAGGGCATAAGGTAAAGGAGTAAAAAGAGCCTTATGTTCCCTTCCACAATCAATTCCCTTATATAACTAAAGCATTTCTAGACTCAACTTAGACCAGTTTGGCTTGGTAATCCTACAAGCAGTCAGGCTCTGATGCCAAAGCTGTCAGGACCCTAATCCTAAGCCACATTGATCTAGCATGTAACACATCATATCACTTTGCGGCCTCATGCATGGTATCCCCACGGGTGCCACCTTACCTGGCCTGGGACCATTTGCGCCTTTTGGCTCACGTATATGATAGTGTCGCTAGCATCCCTATGACTGAGAACCCGGGCCGACATGACTAGTCGTGAACCCAAAGTGGCACTAACTTATAGGGACATGCATACATGACCCAGCAACGAACGCGTCGGTCATCAGCGGGTGAATTCGGGCTGTAGCAACTAGGCTAGCAGGACTCCGGGAATCCGGGCTGTAGCAGGCTAACAGGACTCCAAAAGAAACCACATGACATTTCCCTGAAGGGACAGACGCAAGATCGAAGAAGGACACATGCCAACCGGTCTAAGTGTTCCGAAGCAGTAGCAACTAGGCTAATAGGACTCTGGTAAACCGAGCTGTAGCAGACTACCATGGCTCAGTGGAAGCACTAGACTACATTTGCCCATAAGAGAGGCTACCAAGGATAGACAACTAGGTTGTCGGATCCCACACATACCAGGCATTTCAATCATACACACAATATGCTCGATATGTGTAAATACAACATGGTATCACAACAAAACTCTATGACTCAAAGTATTTATTCATAAGAGTCCAAAGAGTCACATATTACCAACATGGGTCTCATGACCCAGCATTCAAGTCATACAAGCAATAGCACAAGCGGAAGCTTAAACATGTTTGAGTACAGACATCTACAAATGAAAAAGGCTGAGAAGCCTGACTATCTACCAGATCCTGCCAAGGGCACAAGATCGTAGCTGAGGTATCAAGCTAAACATCGAAGTACACGCGGAACTACTAGCAAGACTGAAGTCTCTCTGCAAAAACATAAATTAAGCAAACGTGAGTACAAATTTACTCAGCAAGACTTACATCATAACTAGCTACATATCCATCGATATCAACAAAGGGGGTGGTGGAGTTTAACTACGGCAAGCCATCTTTGACTCAGTGGCTAACCTGAACTACGACTGCAAGTAACTCTTTTGAGGTGGCGCACATGAGCCCACATGTTCACCAATCAATACACAACTATGGATCTGCTCTCGTCTCCTTACGAGAACGCCATGCATAGCACTCACGCTTATCTTGCATATTTTAGAGTATCCACTTTCACTTGTCTATGAACTGTTATAGGCAACCCAGAAGTCCATTACCGCGGACGCGGCTATTCAGATAGATCATTTATAACCCTATAGGGGTGTACTTGTTCACACATGTTTCAACCACTTAGCGTCTGCACATGACATGTGCTCGGCAGACTTCAAGCGAAAGCCGACGTGGGTGTAGACCACGACCTGACTAACCACACAAGTCTCTAGTCTAGGTTTATCACCTATTCGGGTTCCATCCACGAGGAGATCTAGCCGGGGTTTCACTCACAGCCCCAAAAGATGTGTGCAGGGTTCCCGAGACACCAAACGGGCGACTCTGTACACCGGGCCATGGTGTATCTACCACATCATAGCCCACCCCGAGGGTCAGTGCTACGCACGGCCTCCAACACATATCTTACAAACACCAGAAACTAGTTGCAACTCCTGGACAGAGGAAAAGGGCGGTTAATAAGTCGAGTGGGGTCATATTTCAGGGCCCAACGTGTGGTAGTAGCCGTTCATGGATCAGAAACACAGAACTCAGTTCCTGAGGACGGTTTCAATGAGACAACCCACCATGTACTCCTACATGGCCTCTCACCGCTGCCTTTTCCAAATCATGTTCACACACTTAGCTCACACACAGTAGAACATGTTCATCACCATTCCAATTCATCCCCGATGAATCAGACCTGACTCAACTCTAAGCAGTAGCAGGCATGACAAACAAGCATGAATGAGTAGGCACATCAGGGCTCAAAGAACTCCTACTCATGCTAGTGGGTTTCATCTATTTACTGTGGCAATGACAGATCATGCAGAGGAAAAGGGGTTCAACTACCGCAACATGTAATAGTTGTAACATTGTTGTCCTAATGCAGTAAAAGAGAGCAGAAGTGAGAGAGTGGGATTGTATCCGAATGAACAAGGGGGTTTTGTTTGCCTGGCACTTCTGAAGATAGTATAGTTCTTCATCGGTGTCATCGATCTCATCATCGGAACCACGTCTACTGAGAGGGAACAACACCGGCAAACAGAGAAGGAACACAATCAATGCAATGCAACAAAATGATGCATGAATGTGACATGGCAACATGATGTGATTTGAGCTAATGCAGCTAGCAGAAGAAGGGTTTGAGTTGGTTTGAACCAAAGGTTCAAATTCAAATTCAAACTATGAATTTCCAAAGTGCATTAACATGTTTTGAGCTATACAACAAGGTAAGTTGCTTTAACATGCATGAAACCGGTACCAATGGATAGATTGGATTTTTCTGATCATTTTTCAAATATAACTTATTTCATTTTGAGTTATAGATTATTTTCTATGATTTTAAGAATTCAAATGATTTTCTGTATTTTTCTGGTTATTTAGAAATAAACAAATTCCAGAAAAGGATTTACGGCGTCCGCACTACGTCAGGGTGATGTCATCGAGTCAACCGGTTAGCCCAGGTCAAACTGACCAGTGGGGCCCATGTGTGTCAGTGGCTAACTAAACTAACCTAGTTTAATTAGCACTAACCTAGGTTAAACTAATTAAGTTTAAACCTAAACTAGGTTAATTAGCCGGACGGGGCCCGCATGTCATAGACTAAGGGGAGGTCAAATCCCCTGGTCAACCGGGGCTAAACCACTGGCGTTTAGCCGCCGGCGAGGCCCGAGCTGTTGGAGGTGCTCAGAAACCCTCCATGGGGCTCGGATCGATGCGTTGAGGGCATCTCTAGGACGCTAGCGATGCGCCGCGTCGGATGGTGGTGTTGGCCAGGCCTAAGGTGGCCGGAGCTGACGAGGGCGAGCACGGATGCGGCGACCGGTGTTCGGGTGTTCGTGGAAATGCTGCTATAGTGCACAAACAAGCGCAGTGAAGCTCTACGCGTGGTGGTGAGTAAGTTCGATGCACGCCCGGGACCAAATGGTCACCGGAGCATCATCGGCGGTGAGCGCAGGCGACGGCACGTTCGGTCACCGGCGGGACGGCGGCTACGGCGTGCAAATGAGTCGGTGGAGAGGGGGGTTCGGTTGAGGAGCTCACGACGGTTGCAGTGGTGGCCTCGTCGAGCTCGGAGAGGGGCTGGTGATGACGGGGGGTCGCCGATGATCTCAGCGACCGAGAGGTTGAAGATGATGCAGTGATGATGGAGCAGGGCTTCCGGCGAGGCGTGAGTCGGCGGAGGGGACGTGGATGGTGTTGCGGTTCCTTTGGACGATTCCGCGAGGCGAGTGGTGGACGGTGGCCGCTGTGATGCATGGCAGAGCAAACGGAGAGGATGGGGAGAGGCAGAAACTCACGGGGAACACGATGAGCTAGGCGGCGTGGTCGGGGACAAGCTGCTGCAGCGGTGACAGCAAGGGGATCTCCGACGGTGGCGGAGTCGGGCGAGGTTGATGCAGTGGCTTTGGGCAAGCGAGCGCTTGGGGCTCGGCCTACTCGATGGAGAGGATGATGGCGGAGCTGCTGGACACGGCGAGGAGGCGATGGTGGCTGCGGTTTTCACGTCGGCGCGAGCGCGGTAGCGTTGGCCACGGTGGTGGGGAGCGGGAGAGAGGAGAAGCGGGAGAGTGGGCGTGTCCAGGCAGTCGAGGGGGCGACGTGGAGGTCGACCTGAGCGTCCAGGGGCGAAGCGACAAGCAGCTGGCGTTGTGGCGAGCTCTCGCAGCCGGCGCCACCTCCTACCTGCCTGCCTGGCGGGGAAGATGTAGCTCGCTGGCACAGGCCAGCACAGTGCTGGGCTGCCAGGTGGGCCTGCCAGGTAGGTTGGCCAGGTAAGCCTCTTTCTTTTATTTTCTATTTTGTTTTATTTCTGCAAGTTTGTGGCATTTCTGAAAATAGCTAGACTCCTTCAAAAATCACCAAACTACTCATGGCCACTGTTTGGAATAAATCCAACATGGAACATTTCAATTTAGGATTATTTGAGCATTTAAAATATTTACTAGCATTTAAATGCCCAAATTCAAATAACTAATGATTTAACCCAGTGACCTTAGGATGACCTAGAAAATTGTACACCACTTTTGTCAGAGGTTTAGGACCAAATCAAAGATGATGAACATTTTAGAAGGGCATTTCAGGTTCATTGAAAATATTTTTAGTAAACCCTAGTTGGTTTCAGGGGGGATGCTGGGGGTTCTGTCATCCCCATTTCCAAGTTTCTGATAAAGTTAAACATGATGCAAGCACTCTAATGCATGAACTAGCTAGGATGGGACAACTCACCCCCACTCAGAGAAATTTCGTCCCGAGATTCAGGGTCCGTCGGAAAGAAGGTGGGGTATTCAAGTCGAAGACGATCCTCCCTTTCCCAAGTGGCTTCTTTCTCAGAATGGTGTGACCATTTAACCTTGAGAAACTTGATGTTATGGCGTCGAGTGGTACGCTCAGCTTGATCAAGGATACAAAACAAGATATTCCCGACATCTGAGATTATCTTGGAGATCAAGCATTTCGTGGTCCACTCCACGGATAGGATCCGAGAAGCAACACCTGAGTTGAGAAATGTGGAAGACATCATGAACTCTAGAAAGATGTAGATGTAGTTCCAATTGGTATGCAACTTCTCTTCGTCTGGCAAGAATGCGAAAGGGACCAATGTAACGAGGAGCCAATTTGCCTTTGATACCGAATCGATGGGTTCCCTTCAGAGGAGTAACCTGAATGTAAGCCTTCTCATCGACTTCAAAAGTCATGGCCTTATGTTTACGATCATATTGGCTCTTCTGACGGGATTGGGCTGTTTTCAACTTTTCACGAACAATGCGAACTTGCTCTTCTGCTTCCTGGATCATATCCGGGCCAAAGAATTGTCTTTCCCCGGTTTCTGACCAGTTAAGAGGCGTTCGACACCTTCGTCCATAGAGAACTTCAAAAGGAGCTTTGCCCAAGCTAGATTGATAGCTATTGTTATAAGCAAATTCGACAAATGGAAGGCATTTCTCCCAATCCATTCTGAATGAGATAACAGAAGCTCGGATTATATCTTCCAGAGTTTGATTTACGTGCTCTACTTGACCACTAGATTGAGGGTGGAAGGCGGTGCTAAAGGAGAGACGAGTCCCCATAGCATTTTGGAAACTTTCCCAAAATCGAGAGGTGAAGAGACTTCCACGGTCTGAGTTAATCTCCAATGGAACACCATGAAGAGACACTATTCGAGAGATATACAGGTCTGCTTGCTGGCTAGTGGTTATACTCTCCCGAATAGGTAGGAAGTGGGATACTTTCGAAAGACGATCGATGACAACGAAAATAGCATGTAACTAGTGTTGGGAATATCAAGCCGAGCGTACCACTCGACGCCATCACATCAAGTTTCTCAAGGTTCAATGGTCACACCATTCTGAGAAAGAAGCCACTTGGGAAAGGGAGGATCGTCTTTGACTTGAATACCCCACCTTCTTTCCAACGGACCCTGAATCTCGGGACGGGATTTCTCTGAGTGGGGGTGAGTAGTCGCACCCTAGCTAGTTCATGCATTAGAGTGCTTTCAACATGTTTAACTTTATTAGAAACTTGGGAATGGGGATGACAGAACCCCCAGCACCCCCCTAAAACCAACTAGGGGTTACTAAAAATATTTTCAATGAACCTGAAATGCCCTTCTAAAATGTTCATCATCTTTGCCTTGGTCCTAAACCTCTGACAAAAATGGTGGACAATTTTCTAGGTGATCCTAAGGTCGCTTGATGAAATCATTAGTTATTTGAATTTCGGCATTTAAATGCTAGTAAATATTTTAAATGATCAAATAATCCTAAAGTGAAGTGGTCCAAGTTGGACTTATTCCAAAAGTGGCCATGAGCAGTTTGGTGAGTTTTGAAGGAGTCTAGCTATTTTAGAAATGCCAGAAACTTGCAGAAATAAAACAAAACAGAAAATAAAATAAAGAGGCTTACCTGGCCAACCTACCTGGTAGGCCCACCTGGCGGCCCAGCACTGTGCTGGCCCGTGCCAGCCAGCTGCTTCTTCCCCGCCAGGAAGGCAGGCAGGAGGTGGTGCCGGCCGCGAGATCTTGCGACGGCGCTAGCTGCTTGCCGCTTCGCCCCTGGACTCTCTGGTCGACCTCCACGTCACCCCCTCGACCGCCTGGACACGCCCACTTTCCCCCTGCTCCTCTCTCTCGCTCTCCCCCCACCATGGCCGACGCTGCCACGCTCGCGCCGACGTGAAAACCGCAGCCACCGTCGCTTCCTTGCTGTCTCGCCATGTCCAGCAGCTCCGCCGTCATCCTCTCCATTGAGCAGGCTGAGGCCCGAGCGCTCGCTTGCCCCGAAGCCACTGCATCAACCTCACCCGACTCTGCCACTGCCGGAGATCCCCTTCGCCGTCACCGCTGCAGCAGCTCGTCCCCGACCACGCCGCCTAGCTCATCGTGTTCCCCGTGACCTTCTGCCTCTCCCCATCCTCTCCGTTCGCTCTCCCGTGCACCACCGCGACCGCAACAAGCTCGGCCGCACCCGTCGCCGCCTCTGCACGTCGCCGGCGTGGCCACAGCCACGTTGGCTCGAAACCGAGCACACCACCGCACTCACCGCATCCCCAAGAGCTTGTAGCACCACTCCAAGCACCTCTTCGTGCCCCCTAGCGACGAGCCCGAGCTCACCTGAGCTCCGGCATCCTCCAAGGTCGTCGCCAGTGTCGTTTCCGACGACTCCCAGCTCCACCGCCACCACCAATCAACGTGGCTCACTCCCCGCGTCACGTAGATGGCCTTCGCCGTCCATTTCGTCGCCGGAGGAGGAAACCCGCACCTCTCCGCCGTCCCTGGCCTTGCCGGTGACGAGTCCCTGGTCAACTCGGGCGAGTTTGACCCAGGTTGACCCCAGTTTGACCCCCCTAGGTCAATGACACGTGGGCCCCCGCCCTGCTAATTAACCTAAGATTAGGACTAAGTAAAATTAGTTAGTCTAATGACACTAACACACGGGCCCACTGGTCAGGTTTGACCTGGACCGTCCCCGTTGACTGCCAACGTCACCCTGACGAAATTCTGATGCAATAAATCATTTACTGGATTTATTCTTATACATGAAATTCCAGAAAATATTATAAACTTCAAAAATTCATAGAAATTAATTTGTAGCTCCAAATGCAAAGATTTATATATGAAAATTGATCAAAAATCCAATATTTCCATATCTAATGGTTTCATGCATGCCAGAACACTTTAACCTTGCTGTTTAAGTGAAACAAGCTAATGTATTAATATGACTTCATATCATGGGCTTTCATTTGAATATTTGATTCAAATGGACTCAAACCAACATGTTTTAGAATGCATTAGCCAAAACACACCCATATTGCCATGTCATAGCATGCATCATGTTGTTGCATATTGCCATGTGATGATTGTGTTCCGATGTGTCTTCCGTGGTAGATTTTGCCTCCGAGGATACCCAAGAATATCCGACTGAAGGGCAGTATCCTACTACCGCTCCATCAGGCAAGCAACCCCATTGATCATATCGATACAACCCCATGTTCTCGCTCCTGCTCTCATTTACTACATTTAAGACAACAACATTTCAAACTACTGTGTGATGCGGTAGTTGAACCCATTTCCTCTGCATGACCTATCATTGCCACAGTAACTAGACAAAAACCACTAGCATGTGTAGGAGTTGATTGAGCCATGCTTGGCTTTCCTACCTTGCTATGCCTGCTATGCTTAGAGTCGTGTCAGGTCTGGTTCATCTGGTAAAGGTATGCTTAGAGTGAAATGATTATGTCGGTAATGAGAGTGATGCGTTGAACATGATTTGGTAAAGGTATCAATGAGAGGCCATGTAGGTGTACCTGGTGGGTTGTTTCATTGGAACCGTCCTTAAGCACCGATATCTGTATGTGTGATTTAAGATTCAGCTACTACCATGCATTTGGCCCTGAAATATGACCCCGCTCAACTTATTAAACGCCCCCGTCCTATGTCTAGAGTTGCAACTAGTCTCTGGTGTTTGTAGGATATGTGTTGGAGGCCATGCGTAGCGCTGACCCTAGGGGTGGGCTATGATGCGGTAGATACAGCGTGGCTGGGTATGCCGGGCGCCCGTTTGGTGTCTCGGAACCCTGTACACATCGTTTCGGGTTGTGAGCGAAACCCCGGCTGGATCTCCTCGCGGATGGAACCCGAATAGGCGATAAACCTGGACTAGAGACTTGTGTGGTTAGTTAGGTCGTGGTCTACACCCACGTCGACTTTCGCTTGAAGTCTGCCGAGCACATGTCATGTGCAGACGCTAAGTGGTGGCAACATGTATGAAGAAGTACACCCCTGCGGGGTTAACATCATCTATTTGAATAGCCGCGTCCGCGGTAAAGGACTACTTGGTTGCCTATACCGTTCATAGACAAGTAAATGGATACTCCTAAAAGCCTCAAGACAAGTGTGAGTATCGTGGATGGCCCTTCCGTAGGATGACGGAGGAAGATCCACGGTAGTGTATTGTTGTGGTGAGTAGTGGACTCGTGTGCGCAAAACATTTACAAGTTGTTGTCTCATAGTATAGCTTAGCCAACAGTCGAAGCTGGCTTGCTGCAATAACCCCACTATCCTTCTTGAGAATGTTGCATGTATAGTAGGATCTGTTGTAAGACTTGCTGAGTACCTTTGTACTCATGTTTGCTTAATTACTGTTGTAGAAGAGAACACCGCCCCCTCCGATGTGTTCTATGTAGATCTCGACGTTGACGAGTGGCTTGCCACCCAGGTGGTGATCTTGTAGATAGACAGGCTTCGTCAAGTCTTCTTGCTTTCTAGTTGTCTATACTCATACAAGTTTGCTTCCGCATGTGCTTGTATGTTTGTATGACTTGAGTGTCGGGTCGTGTGACCCCTACCTGTCTGAACATATTATGTATGTGATAGAGGCGAGGGTCCCGATCTTTCGATGAGATGGTGGATTTCGCTTTGGTGGAAGTCGACTTTGACGATCCGACTACGAACGTGCGAGGACGTCGCGCCTTAGCAATCGCTAAACCAACTCCGAGAGGTTATTGACCACGCCGGAGCACGATCAACCTGACCACGAGGGTCTGTTTCCTGCGAGCAAACGAAGAACAAGCAAGAAACTAAGATTGCAATCTGGATATTGCGAATATAAGATGAAAGCTTTATTGATCAAGGTGGGGTTCTGTGACGCCTTTGTCTGGTCGTTGAACACAAACGAAGTACGCGAAGTTGCAGCTATGGCGAACTTTTAATCTAAACAAAACCCAAAGTCTAAACGATGCCCTAAGGGCTGTATATATGGAGGAAGAGGGGGAGAATTTCGTGGCCCTTGGTGGAGGGGTCCGAAATCAACCCTATCTCTTGTTTCCCCACACATACGGACTCTAAAAATAGCCTATACTCATGTATTTCGAAATTACATGGGCCTGGCCCAATAATAAGGTGACGCAGCACCTAAAATAGCCTCGGGACGAAATTTATGAAGTGGCGTCTTGTATATTTCGTCCAAGGCTTCATGCACCCATTATGGTGGCTTCAAAGTCCTGAAATCATCACTTGTAACTCCGTTCTTGTTTCCCTTGCGCATGCCATCATCTCCATGCTTGTTCTTGCTCCAATGTTCATCCTTCTCCAAGCTAGGCCCTTCATTTGTAAGCAAAACAAATGTATCCAATTTAGGCAGCATCATATTCTCATGAACATTAGAATCATTACCAAGAAACGAAAGTACCTGGTAATTTAGTTGGCGTGCACGAGCTCTAGTAATTGGTCCAGTATGTATAGCAGCAGGGGCTGTGGGTGTAACAATTGTATTGATGTCCTCATCATCCTCCCCTTCTTGAAATGAAGTCGTCCTCGACGGAAGTTCATCTACCTCACCCAAATAAGGCTTCAAATCTGCAATGTTAAAAGTGGGACTAACCCCAAAATCTGCAGGCAGCTCAAGTTTATATGCATTATCATTTATTTTCTCTAACACCTTAAAGGGACCATCAGCACGTGGCATTAACTTTGATTTGCGCAAATCAGGAAATCTATCCTTACGCAAATGTAACCAAACAAGATCTCCAGGTGCAAACACAACATGTTTTCTACCCTTATCTCCAGCAAGTTTATATTTAGCATTCATGCGCTCACTGTTTTCCTTAGTTAACTCATGCATTTTTAAAATCAATTCAGCACGTTGTTTAGCATCAAAATTAACCTTCTCCGAAGATGGAAGAGGCAACAAATCAATAGGTGCACGAGGTAGGAAACCATACACAACTTCAAAAGGGCACATCTTAGTAGTAGAATGCAATGAACGATTATAAGCAAATTCAATATGAGGCAAGCATTCCTCCCACATTTTCTTATTATTCTTCAGAACAGCCCTAAGCATAGTAGACAACGTTCTATTGACTACTTCAGTTTGTCCATCAGTTTGGGGGTGACAAGTAGTACTAAAAAGCAGTTTAGTCCCCAACTTAGCCCATAAACATCTCCAAAAGTGGCTAAGAAATTTAGTATCACGATCTGAAACAATAGTATTTGGCACACCATGCAAGCGAATAATTTCACGAAATAACAAATCAGCAACATTAACAGCATCATCGCTTTTATGACATGGTATAAAGTGTGCCATTTTCGAGAATCTATCCACGACAACAAATATGCTATCCCTCCCCTTCTTTGTTCGAGGTAAACCTAAAACAAAGTCCATAGATATATCCTCCCAAGGAACACTAGGTACAGGCAAAGGCATATATAAACCATGAGGATTGAGTCGTGACTTAGCTTTTTGACATGTAGTGCAGCGAGCAATAAAACGCTCAACATCCCGTCTCATCTTTGGCCAAAAGAAATGTGTAGCAAGTACGTCCTCCGTCTTCTTCACGCCAAAGTGTCCCATTAATCCTCCTCCATGCGCCTCCTGCAACAACAAAAGACGAACGGAGCTAGCTGGAATGCATAGCTTGTTAGCACAAAACACAAATCCATCATTAACGACGAACTTGTTCCACATTCTTCCTTCTTTACAATTCTGCATTACATCTTTAAAATCAGCATCATGCACATATTGATCTTTGATGGTCTCCAAACCAAATATTTTGAAGTCAAGTTGTGAAAGCATAGTATAGCGGCGAGACAATGCATCAGCAATAACATTTTCTTTTCCCTTCTTGTGTTTAATGACATAAGGAAAAGTCTCAATGAATTCAACCCATTTAGCATGTCTACGATTCAGTTTAGCTTGACTTTTAATATGTGATGAGGACATCAATACAATTGTTACACCCACAGCCCCTGCTGCTATACATACTGGACCAATTACTAGAGCTCGTGCACGCCAACTAAATTACCAGGTACTTTCGTTTCTTGGTAATGATTCTAATGTTCATGAGAATATGATGCTGCCTAAATTGGATACATTTGTTTTGCTTACAAATGAAGGGCCTAGCTTGGAGAAGGATGAACATTGGAGCAAGAACAAGCATGGAGATGATGGCATGCGCAAGGGAAACAAGAACGGAGTTACAAGTGATGATTTCAGGACTTTGAAGCCACCATAATGGGTGCATGAAGCCTTGGACGAAATATACAAGACGCCACTTCATAAATTTCGTCCCGAGGCTATTTTAGGTGCTGCGTCACCTTATTATTGGGCCAGGCCCATGTAATTTCGAAATACATAAGTATAGGCTATTTGATGAGGACATCAATACAATTGTTACACCCACAGCCCCTGCTGCTATACATACTGGACCAATTACTAGAGCTCGTGCACGCCAACTAAATTACCAGGTACTTTCGTTTCTTGGTAATGATTCTAATGTTCATGAGAATATGATGCTGCCTAAATTGGATACATTTGTTTTGCTTACAAATGAAGGGCCTAGCTTGGAGAAGGATGAACATTGGAGCAAGAACAAGCATGGAGATGATGGCATGCGCAAGGGAAACAAGAACGGAGTTACAAGTGATGATTTCAGGACTTTGAAGCCACCATAATGGGTGCATGAAGCCTTGGACGAAATATACAAGACGCCACTTCATAAATTTCGTCCCGAGGCTATTTTAGGTGCTGCGTCACCTTATTATTGGGCCAGGCCCATGTAATTTCGAAATACATAAGTATAGGCTATTTTTAGAGTCCGTATGTGTGGGAAAACAAGAGATAGGGTTGATTTCGGACCCCTCCACCAAGGGCCACGAAATTCCCCCCCTCTTCCTCCATATATACAGCCCTTAGGGCATCGTTTAGACTTTGGGTTTTGTTTAGATTAAAAGTTCGCCATAGCTGCAACTTCGCGTACTTCGTTTGTGTTCAACGACCAGACAAAGGCGTCACAGAACCCCACCTTGATCAATAAAGCTTTCATCTTATATTCGCAATATCCAGATTGCAATCTTAGTTTCTTGCTTGTTCTTCGTTTGCTCGCAGGAAACAGACCTTCGTGGTCAGGTTGATCGTGCTCCGGCGTGGTCAATAACCTCTCGGAGTTGGTTTAGCGATTGCTAAGGCGCGACGTCCTCGCACGTTCGTAGTCGGATCGTCAAAGTCGACTTCCACCAAAGCGAAATCCACCATCTCATCGAAAGACGGGACACCTTTGCCTCTATCAGTTTTCCTTAGTTAACTCATGCATTTTTAAAATCAATTCAGCACGTTGTTTAGCATCAAAATTAACCTTCTCCGAAGATGGAAGAGGCAACAAATCAATAGGTGCACGAGGTAGGAAACCATACACAACTTCAAAAGGGCACATCTTAGTAGTAGAATGCAATGAACGATTATAAGCAAATTCAATATGAGGCAAGCATTCCTCCCACATTTTCTTATTATTCTTCAAAACAGCCCTAAGCATAGTAGACAACGTTCTATTGACTACTTCAGTTTGTCCATCAGTTTGGGGGTGACAAGTAGTACTAAAAAGCAGTTTAGTCCCCAACTTAGCCCATAAACATCTCCAAAAGTGGCTAAGAAATTTAGTATCACGATCTGAAACAATAGGATTTGGCACACCATGCAAGCGAATAATTTCACGAAAGAACAAATCAGCAACATTAACAGCATCATCGCTTTTATGACATGGTATAAAGTGTGCCATTTTCGAGAATCTATCCACGACAACAAATATGCTATCCCTCCCCTTCGTTGTTCGAGGTAAACCTAAAACAAAGTCCATAGATATATCCTCCCAAGGAACACTAGGTACAGGCAAAGGCATATATAAACCATGAGGATTGAGTCGTGACTTAGCTTTTTGACATGTAGTGCATCGAGCAATAAAACGCTCAACATCCCGTCTCATCTTTGGCCAAAAGAAATGTGTAGCAAGTACGTCCTCCGTCTTCTTCACGCCAAAGTGTCCCATTAATCCTCCTCCATGCGCCTCCTGCAACAACAAAAGATGAACGGAGCTAGCTGGAATGCATAGCTTGTTAGCACGAAACACAAATCCATCGTTAACGACAAACTTGTTCCACATTCTTCCTTCTTTACAATTCTGCATTACATCTTTAAAATCAGCATCATGCACATATTGATCTTTGATGGTCTCCAAACCAAATCTTTTGAAGTCAAGTTGTGAAAGCATAGTATAGCGACGAGACAATGCATCAGCAATAACATTTTTTTTCCCTTCTTGTGTTTAATGACATAAGGGAAAGTCTCAATGAATTCAACCCATTTAGCATGTCTACGATTCAGTTTAGCTTGACTTTTAATATGTTTCAAAGATTCATGATCAGAATGTATAACAAATTCTTTGGGCCATAAATAATGTTGCCATGTTTCTAAAGTCCGAACAAGAGCATATAATTCTTTATCATAAGTAGAATAATTCAGACTAGGCCCACTCAATTTTTCAGAAAAGTATGCAATAGGTTTGCCATCTTGTAATAACACACCTCCTAATCCAATTCCACTAGCATCACATTCAAGCTCAAAAGTCTTATTAAAATCAGGAAGTTGGAGTAAAGGAGCATGTGTCAACTTATCTTTCAATACCGCGAAGGCTTCTTCCTGTGCGGTACCCCAAACAAAAGGCACATCCTTCTTTGTAAGCTCGTTGAGAGGTGCAGCAATGGTGCTGAAATCTCTCACAAAACGCCTATAGAATCCAGCGAGGCCAAGAAAACTCCTCACTTGTGTGACCGTTTTGGGCTGCGGCCAACTCTCAATAGCTTCAATCTTGGCTTTGTCAACTTCAATTCCCTGTGGAGTAACAACATAGCCAAGAAAAGATACTCGGTCGGTGCAAAAGGTGCACTTCCCAAGGTTACCAAACAAACGTGCATCACGTAGAGCAATAAAAACAGCACGTAAATGTTCCAAATGTTCTTACAAAGATCTGCTATAAATCAGTATGTCATCAAAGTAAACTACCACAAATCGTCCAATGAAAGCACGTAAAACTTCGTTCATTAATCTCATGAAAGTACTAGGTGCATTAGTTAACCCAAAAGGCATGACTAACCACTCATATAATCCAAACTTAGTTTTAAATGCTGTTTTCCATTCATCTCCCAATTTCATACGAATTTGATGGTAGCCACTACGCAAATCAACTTTGGAGAATATTGTAGAGCCACTCAATTCATCAAGCATATCATCTAGCCTAGGAATAGGATGACGATAACGAATAGTAATATTATTAATGCCTCTACAATCAACACACATACGTGATGTACCATCCTTTTTCGGCACTAGAATAATAGGAACAGCACAAGGACTAAGGGATTCGCGTATATAACCTTTGTCGAGAAGCTCTTGTACTTGGCGCATAATCTCCTTCGTCTCCTCTGGATTGGTACGGTATGGTGCACGGTTTGGCAGTGAAGCACCGGGAATTAAGTCAATCTGATGCTCAATCCCTCGAATAGACGGTAATCCCGGTGGCACGTCTTGTGGAAAGACGTCAGCGAACTCCTGCAAAATGTTAGTGACAGCAGGAGGCAAAGAGGAAGGCACGTCCTCGAATGAAAATAATGCCTCTTTGCACACAAAAGCATAGCAAACAAATTTGCTGAAATCTAGCTCATCAATATCAGATTTGGTGGCAAATAAACATGCACTTTTCAATTTAATTTCAGAAGCAACACTAGATGGTTTACTATTAGACTTCATTTGTTGCTCAAATTCTTTTGCCACAATCTGATTTTCACTCTTATTCGTCTCCTGTTTTGCTTTATTAGCTCTATTAATATCATCTTTCAAAATGGAATCAGGAGTCATAGGAAGCAAAGTAATATTTTTATCCTTATGAACAAGAGTATAGTGATTGTTTCTACCATGGTGTACAGAATTTTTATCAAATTGCCATGGTCTACCAAGTAATAAGGAACATGCTTGCATAGGTACCACATCACAATCAACATAATCAGCATATGTAGATATACTAAAATGCACACGAACAGTACGTGTTACCTTAACCTTGCCACTGTTGTTGAACCATTGGATGTAGTAAGGATGTGGATGTGGTCTTGTGGTGAGAGAAAGCTTCTCGACCATCTCCATGCTAGCCAAGTTGTTGCAGCTCCCTCCGTCTATGATGACGCGCACAGAACGTTCCTTCACAACTCCCTTGGTATGGAACAAATTGTGCCTCTGATTTTGCTCAGCTTGTGTGACCTGCACACTCAAAACACGTTGAGCAACTAAACATTCATACCTGTCAGCGTCTTCAGGAGCCATGTATTGTGTCTCATGATCAGAATCATCTCCACCATGTTCTTCACGTGTAATAAGAGCCAAAGTCTCCTCATCATAGTCACTAGCGGACTCATATCCACCATCCGCGGTAGCAATCATCACACGCGGAGATTTGCATTCTCTCGCATAATGACCTCCTCCCTTACAACGACGACAAATAATATCACTTGTGTGCCCTGTTGATGCCATGGAAGAAGAAGAATGCTGTGCAGGCCCCGCAGGTGCGCTCTTGGCAGATAATGGTGGTTGTGCCTGTTTTCTTGTATCATGGCTGGAGGTGGCACCGGATGGAGGTGCTGGTGCAGTTGAAGTAGAAGATGCACGTGGTGTCCATGATGAAGGTCGGCCTGCAGAAAAGTTAGTTCGCCCCAATGCTTGTCGATCCTGCACTTCACGTTCAGCTTTACAAGCAAGATGGAATAAACGAGTGATATTAGTATACTCCTTATAGTCTAGAATGGTCTGAATCTCTCTATTTAATCCACCCAGAAAACGTGCAAGCATAGCTTCATTCTCCTCAACAATACCACATCTAATCATGCCAGTTTGTAATTCCTGATAATATTCTTCTACAGAATTTTTCCCTTGTCTTAAACGCTGCAATTTTTGAAGCAATTCACGTTGATAATATGGTGGAACCCAACGCGTACGCATAGCAGTTTTCAAAGCAGCCCAAGTAGTTGGAATAGGATATAATCTACAATGTTCAGACCACCATACACATGCAAAACTAGTGAAAGCACAAACGGCAGCAGCAACTCGTCTCTCCTCAGGATATTGTAAACATGTAAATCGTTGTTCAGTTTCTAACTGCCAAGTAAGATATATATCAGGAACATATCTACCCTCAAATGGTGGAATATTCAATTTCAGTTTAGGAATATGGACATCATCTCGTACCTGAGGTGGTGGTGCAGGCCTACCATTACGAATATATACCTGAGGTCGACCTGCTGGTGGTGGTACAGGTGGCTGCATGTAGTGTTGATTTTGATCAACCTCATCCTCATAATCTCCAGTATGGCATTTTAGTTTCTCTACATATGCTGATTATGTTGATTGTGATGTGGTACCTATGATGAGGACATCAATACAATTGTTACAGCCAAAATGGCTCCTGAAGACGCTGACAGGTATGAATGTTTAGTTGCTCAACGTGTTTTGAGTGTGCAGGTCACACAAGCTGAGCAAAATCAGAGGCACAATTTGTTCCATACCAAGGGAGTTGTGAAGGAACGTTCTGTGCGCGTCATAATAGACAGAGGGAGCTGCAACAACTTGGCTAGCATGGAGATGGTGGAGAAGCTTTCTCTCACCACAAGACCACATCCACATCCTTACTACATCCAATGGTTCAACAACAGCGGCAAGGTTAAGGTAACACGTACTGTTCGTGTGCATTTTAGTATCTCTACATATGTTGATTATGTTGATTGTGATGTGGTACCTATGCAAGCATGTTCCTTATTACTTGGTAGACCATGGCAATTTGATAAAAAATCTGTACACCATGGTAGAAACAATCACTATACTCTTGTTCATAAGGATAAAAATATTACTTTGCTTCCTATGACTCCTGATTCCATTTTGAAAGATGATATTAATAGAGCTAATAAAGCACAACAGGAGAAGAATAAGAGTGAAAATCAGATTGTGGCAAAAGAATTTGAGCAACAAATGAAGCCTAATAATAAACCATCTAGTGTTGCTTCTGAAATTAAATTGAAAAGTGCATGTTTATTTGCCACCAAATCTGATATTGATGAGCTAGATTTCAGCAAATCTGTTTTGCTATGCTTTTGTGTGCAAAGAGGCATTATTTTCATTCGAGGACGTGCCTTCCTCTTTGCCTCCTGCTGTCACTAACATTTTGCAGGAGTTCGCTGACGTTTTTCCACAAGACGTGCCACCGGGATTACCGCCTATTCGAGGGATTGAGCATCAGATTGACTTAATTCCCGGTGCTTCACTGCCAAACCGTGCACCATACCGTACCAATCCAGAGGAGACGAAGGAGATTATGCGTCAAGTACAAGAGCTTCTCGACAAAGGTTATATACGCGAATCCCTTAGTCCTTGTGCTATTCCTATTATTCTAGTGCCGAAAAAGGATGGTACATCACGTATGTGTGTTGATTGTAGAGGCATTAATAATATTACTATTCGTTATCGTCATCCTATTCCTAGGCTAGATGATATGCTTGATGAATTGAGTGGCTCTACAATATTCTCCAAAGTTGATTTGCGTAGTGGCTACCATCAAATTCGTATGAAATTGGGAGATGAATGGAAAGCAGCATTTAAAACTAAGTTTGGATTATATGAGTGGTTAGTCATGCCTTTTGGGTTAACTAATGCACCTAGTACTTTCATGAGATTAATGAACGAAGTTTTACGTGCTTTCATTGGACGATTTGTGGTAGTTTACTTTGATGACATATTGATTTATAGCAGATCTTTGGAAGAACATTTGGAACATTTACGTGCTGTTTTTATTGCTCTACGTGATGCACGTTTGTTTGGTAACCTTGGGAAGTGCACCTTTTGCACCGACCGAGTATCTTTTCTTGGCTATGTTGTTACTCCACAGGGAATTGAAGTTGATAAAGCCAAGATTGAAGCTATTGAGAGTTGGCCGCAGCCCAAAACGGTCACACAAGTGAGGAGTTTTCTTGGCCTCGCTGGATTCTATAGGCGTTTTGTGAGAGATTTCAGCACCATTGCTGCACCTCTCAATGAGCTTACAAAGAAAGATGTGTCTTTTCTTTAGGGTACCGCTGATAGAGGCGGAGGTGTCCCGTCTTTCGATGAGATGGTGGATTTCGCTTTGGTGGAAGTCGACTTTGACGATCCGACTACGAACGTGCGAGGACGTCGCGCCTTAGCAATCGCTAAACCAACTCCGAGAGGTTATTGACCACGCCGGAGCACGATCAACCTGACCACGAGGGTCTGTTTCCTGCGAGCAAACGAAGAACAAGCAAGAAACTAAGATTGCAATCTGGATATTGCGAATATAAGATGAAAGCTTTATTGATCAAGGTGGGGTTCTGTGACGCCTTTGTCTGGTCGTTGAACACAAACGAAGTACGCGAAGTTGCAGCTATGGCGAACTTTTAATCTAAACAAAACCCAAAGTCTAAACGATGCCCTAAGGGCTGTATATATGGAGGAAGAGGGGGGGGGGGGAATTTCGTGGCCCTTGGTGGAGGGGTCCGAAATCAACCCTATCTCTTGTTTCCCCACACATACGGACTCTAAAAATAGCCTATACTTATGTATTTCGAAATTACATGGGCCTGGCCCAATAATAAGGTGACGCAGCACCTAAAATAGCCTCGGGACGAAATTTATGAAGTGGCGTCTTGTATATTTCGTCCAAGGCTTCATGCACCCATTATGGTGGCTTCAAAGTCCTGAAATCATCACTTGTAACTCCGTTCTTGTTTCCCTTGCGCATGCCATCATCTCCATGCTTGTTCTTGCTCCAATGTTCATCCTTCTCCAAGCTAGGCCCTTCATTTGTAAGCAAAACAAATGTATCCAATTTAGGCAGCATCATATTCTCATGAACATTAGAATCATTACCAAGAAACGAAAGTACCTGGTAATTTAGTTGGCGTGCACGAGCTCTAGTAATTGGTCCAGTATGTATAGTAGCAGGGGCTGTGGGTGTAACAATTGTATTGATGTCCTCATCAGTATGGCTCTCTGGAGCCTTCTAAATAAAATACTTTGAGTTGTAGAGTTTTGTTGTGATGCCATGTTGTATTTACACATATCGAGCATATTGTGTGTATGTTTGAAATTCTTGGTATGTGTGGGATCCGACAATCTAGTTGTTTGTCCTTGGTAGCCTCTCTTATGGGGAAATGTAGTCTGGTGCTTCCACTGAGCCTTGGTAGTCCGCTACAGCCCGGTTTATCGGAGTCCTGCTAGCCCAGCACTAATGCTCCGGAACACTTACACTGGCTGGCATGTGATTCACTTTGTTCCTGTGTCTGTTCCTTTGGGGAAATGTCACGTGGAGACATCCGGAGTCCTACTAGCCTGCTACAGCTCGGGTTCCCGGAGTCCCGTTAGGCCAGTTGCTACAGCTCGGATTCATAAGCTCTTGACTGACATGCTCGATGTTCATTCATGTATGCCTGTTCCCGTAAGTTAGTGCCACTTTGGGTTCACGACTAGTCATGTCGGCTCGGGTTCTCTGTCATATGGATGCGAGCGACACTATCATATACGTGAGCCAAAAGGCGCAAATGGTCCCGGGCCATGGTAAGGCGACACCCGTTGATAGAGGCGAGGGTCCCGATCTTTCGATGAGATGATGGATATCGCTTTGGTGGAAGTCGACTTTGACGATCCGACTACGAACGTGCGAGGACGTCGCGCCTTAGCAATCGCTAAACCAACTCCGAGAGGTTATTGACCACGCCGGAGCACGATCAACCTGACCACGAGGGTCTGTTTCCTGCGAGCAAACGAAGAACAAGCAAGAAACTAAGATTGCAATCTGGATATTGCGAATATAAGATGAAAGCTTTATTGATCAAGGTGGGGTTCTGTGACGCCTTTGTCTGGTCGTTGAACACAAACGAAGTACGCGAAGTTGCAGCTATGGCGAACTTTTAATCTAAACAAAACCCAAAGTCTAAACGATGCCCTAAGGGCTGTATATATGGAGGAAGAGGGGGGGAATTTCGTGGCCCTTGGTGGAGGGGTCC